>NW_015642053.1:602756-636282 GCF_001515625.1 Sinocyclocheilus rhinocerous | reverse complement strand
GATTCTAACTTAATCACCTCTGATTGGTCATTGCGTTCCAGAAATCAACAGCTGAGTCTGTGATTGGCTACATTGCGCAACCCTTTAAACAGGTGTTATAAATTGAAACTCTGCCTATCTTGCGCGTGTTAATCATTTTAATCTTATTAGTTGTTCTTTTTGCTTTTGTGCAACACATAAATAACAATTTATATGTTTTAGACATTTTATGTTTAGATAATTTCTATTTTGCGGGAGTCCCGTGAATCATATTATTCTCCCGCATCCCGCACACACACGAGTCTCTTTCCGCCCGCACCCGCACTCGCCCATCAAGAGTTGTCCCGCGCCGCACCCTGTTGCGTTGGGTCCCGCGGGTGCAGGTCTGCAGGTCTCTACTCTGAAGCGCTGTCTTCTTCTCTTGACTTGCATCAGGAGAGCTGAATTACAGTCTTGCGCTACAGCACCACACTGGTCAAACCGCGTTATTGCAGGCTCTTACATTAGGTCATATGAGATCAAACAACTACTGGACAACAAAAATATTTGTCGACCATTTTTTATTGTCGACGTTGTCGATAATGTCGACTAATCGTTTCAGCCCTAATTAACACTGCCTCTCATTCACAAATGTTATGTGTGCGTTTTATATGCATGAGTGTTTGTGTTTGCGCTCGTGTGTAAAACTGCAAACAAAAGCCTGTACATCATCTTGATCAAGAGGGGAAAGTCCACAATGGGGTGTTTCTGTTTAGCGTTGACACAAATTTCAGCACTGCCGTGAGTGGAACTTAATCACCTCTGATTGGCCATTGCGTTCCAGAAACAGCTGAGTCTGTGATTGGCTACATTGCGCAACCCTTTAAACACGTGTTATAAATAGAAACTCTGCCTAGCTTGCGCGTTAATCATTTTAATGTTATTAGCTGTTCTTTTTGCTTTTGTGCAACACATAAATAACAATTTATATGTTTTAGACATTTTATGTTTAGATAATTTCTATTTTGCGGGAGTCCCGTGAATCATATTATTCTCCCGCATCCCGCACACACACGAGTCTCTTTCCGCCCGCACCCGCACTCGCCCATCAAGAGTTGTCCCGCGCCGCACCCTGTTGCGTTGGGTCCCGCGGGTGCAGGTCTGCAGGTCTGGTCAAACCGCGTTTAATCAGTGAAATAATCGACGATTAGTTGATAATTCATTCTAATAATCGTTAGATTCATCGATTATCAAAATAATCGTTTGTTGCAGCCCTAGTGTTAATACATATTTGCTGGTAATGATGACCAAACTAACTTTGCCCATGGTAAAAAAAAAAAAAAAACACACACAACCACATGCTTTCTCACAGACACTCTCGCACGCTTAACCACATAGACGCACAAAAATTATGAAGTTTTCCACACCACCATGATAGCAACGTCTTATAATTACTCCTCACACACTTCATGTTCCTTGTCTTAGCATGAATTCCGGGAATCATATTATTCCCCCGCATCCCGCACACACACGAGTCTCTTTCCGCCCGCACCCGCACTCGCCCATCAAGAGTTGTCCCGCGCCGCACCCTGTTGCGTTGGGTCCCGCGGGTGCAGGTCTGCAGGTCTGGTCAAACCGCGTTTAATCAGTGAAATAATCGACGATTAGTTGATAATTCATTCTAATAATCGTTAGATTCATCGATTATCAAAATAATCGTTTGTTGCAGCCCTAGTGTTAATACATATTTGCTGGTAATGATGACCAAACTAACTTTGCCCATGGTAAAAAAAAAAAAAAAACACACACAACCACATGCTTTCTCACAGACACTCTCGCACGCTTAACCACATAGACGCACAAAAATTATGAAGTTTTCCACACCACCATGATAGCAACGTCTTATAATTACTCCTCACACACTTCATGTTCCTTGTCTTAGCATGAATTCCTGGCGTCTTTGATTTAAATTTGTCCCTGTCCTTTATCAAAGGATTTACTTCCAGCTGAGCACTGGAAACATAGCCTCCATTCAAGAACACCGCATAAATGGAGTGTTTTTCAGTGTTAAGGGAACACACTATTTTAGATGAGGAATTCAGTTTCCATTGTCACTTTCCTGTGTGGTGTGTACATTTCCAAGTATAAAACAAATTAATGAAATGCTGGCATGTTCCCTTGAAAGTATTGTTGTCTGGGGGCCATGTGACCTTCAACTCAACAGGTACTGGCTTCTGCATTTTCTTGCTACTTTTTAATTCGCATTTACCGTCAGTGAAAAAAATCTTGCCGATCAATGGAATTATCTTACTTTTGTTTGTCTCTGTTACTTGTCTATGGACACGAACCAACGAATAGGCCATACTGTGGGAATAATAGAAAGTAATAGAAAGAAGAAGAGAGAAATTGTTCTATATTTTTTCCAGTGGTTGATTTTTTTTGTTAGAACTTTATTCATGTGTTTCATCAGAATTTTTGTCGGATGTTGGTTTGACTGGTACTTTTTGACTTCCCAGTTCTATTTTAAGATGGCAATCTGGGAATGTTTATCATTGGTGATTTTTTTTTTTTCAGAGTTCCATTTGCCCAGTGACAATACAGTTTATCATAATAGATTGGTTGCCTGGAGATGCAATCCTCATTGCAACAAACCACTGTAATCTTTCCAGTTTGTGGGATTCTTAGAAACGTAACCGCATTGTGTAGCAGTTGTGCATAGAGAAATCTAATATCTTCAATTCTCGGTTGCCTTTTTTAGTTCCTTTCTCTTGATAAGTTTGGCTTTGGTTTGCTGAGTAATTCTTACATGTGCTTATACGAAATTTACTGTAAGTTCTGAGTGTAATTTAAATCCCGTGCTGTTCATTCATCATTAGCTGTGTTGTCTCACCTCCACTAATTTTGTGATTTGCTACTGTGAAGCTTTCAAAAAGACTCTTCAGAAAGAGATTCTTCAGGGGTGTAGAAATGTACATTTAAATTGACATTAAATAATTTCAAATTAAAGAATTTTGCATGTTATTCAAAACAAAAATCTTTGTGTTATTATATCAAAATGTAATAATCTGCTTTGCCACAACTTTCCTTTTCAGATGATGTCACCAGTACCTCTTATTTCAATCCTTGACCTCCGACCACCTCCGTTCTGGTATGTACTGTAACATCCACTTTTCATGATATAATCCGTTCCTGATGGATAACATAAAGTCTTGCCCTACTAGTTTTGTCTTGATGAATATCCACTTTCACAAATACTTTATATTACGGAAGTACAAGGGGTTTTTATGGCGCTTCACATTGCCAACATTCAGCTTTTAAGTTTTAGGAATGTAATTTGTTTTCTGTGGTTCCATCTAATATTTACGTTTTGGTCAAATTGACTCCTCTTTATGGAATAGCTCACCCAAAACTAGTTGTTGAATAACAAAAATTGACATTTTGGCACATTTCTCACACAACGCTATGATATGACTTAAAGGTACAATACGTAAGTTTTCACCGCTAGAGGGTGTGTATTCAAAACAAATAAAGAAACAAAGGCGTAGTTTGATGACGCCGTGACTGAGCGTGGAATCATGGGAGTTGTCGTCTTCATCCCCACAGCCGACTCAATCCGATGGGACTCAGGCAGAAATCATGCTCATGGATGAGCTAATGTATTAAAGATTTATTAACATCACAGTATGAAGCAGAGTGAGGCGGAAAGCCGTCGAAGCGAAACGAGGCCGCTGAAGCAATTGTTAATGAGAGACGAGAGTGACACATGGCTCGAAAGCCGCGGAGCTTTTATTATGCCACACTTTAGCGCTTCCGCTCCTTCCGGTCGTGCGTATGTGGGGTAAAGCAGCGCTGTTTTATCATACTAGATACATTTGAAAGTTCTGTTATAATGCTACTCTGTGCGGTTGTCACCTGTCTAATAAAACTCACAACATATTAAAGCGTGTTTGGTGTTTCTATGTTTTCTACAAAACAAAACCGGAAATCGAGGGTGTATGACGTCATTGGCAGGCGACACAATGACACTATAAATACGGTCCGTGTCACTAGTTGAAATTGCTTATTTCTCTGGATTTAAACATTCTTTGAAACATTCGAGATAATGTAAGTACACAAGTCAGCAAAATATATAACACTGTTCTAGTGGTTTTTGGATATTTTAATAAAAAAATCTTACATATTGCACCTTTAAGAAAATTAGGAATATAGTGCTTGTATAGACTACTTTTATGATACTTCCATGGTGTTTTTGCATCCTTTTTGAAGTTTTAAAGCTTGAGACCAACTTTATTGTAATTAAATCAGTGACTAGGATATTATTCAGAATTTCTCTATTTGTGTTTCACAATTGTAGCAAAGTCATATAGGTTCGGACCAACATGAGGATAAGTAAATGACCACAGAATGTTCATTTTTAGTAAAGTATTACTTAAATGATCTTTGTTCTTCAGAAAACATTAGCTGATTTCCGCACTGATAAAAGAGCTCTGTTTTCTTACTGCAGGGTGAGTGGCTCAGCCAGGATAGCAAGTAGCTGTTATCTGGTTGGAGTCTTGTGTTTTCTCCATTAACCATTAAAGGAAGCATATCTGAACTGCAATGCCCTGAGAAGGTAAATGAAAAGGGAATGGAAGCTTCCCATCGGGAGAACCTTTGGCAGTAGACTAATCTTTTATGGCCAAACCACTGTAAGCATCTTCTCCACTTATTGCTACTCCCACCCAGCCATACTGGCTGAACTGGTGTCCATTTCCTCTGGACACAGAGCCATGCATGTTTTTGCCAGATTATGGATTGATATTTCTGTAATCATGTGAAATAGTCAAAGTATCATCCAATTATCTTTTCTCGTCAACTATTGGATACAAACAGAAGAGGCCCTGTGGTTTTGTCTCCAATATTTGTGTGAAAAAACAGTGCAGATTGCCTTATGTTAATGCAATTGCAGCTGTGCAAACTCAATTTCCACTATTTATTTGCTATTATATAGTTATTGCTTCAGTCCTTATATGTGAAACGTGCAATTTCTATGCATCATCCTACCAATGGATACTTATAGTTTTCTCCGCATATTAAACTAATAAAAAAATGCCTTAAAAAATGACATTTCACATCATAATTTTGCAGTCTTGCTCCAAAAAAAGTGACATTTCATGGCCATTGTGCATGTATGACCAGCAAAACAGGTTACAATTTACAATTTATGATTTAGATTTTTCAGTGTACATTTGCCCAAATTGCTAACCATAAAGAACTGATTGTTTTGAGCCATGGGTTTATTTGATAGTAAACTTGAAAGCATGACTACTGACCTGTGAGTTTTACAGTCTGTTTTTAGCCCATGTTGTGATGTTTAGAGCATCAGATTGGCTCACAAAGCAGTATCTGTATTATGAACGTTCCAAATTACACACATCATCAATTCCCGTCATGCCAAATATTTCTTAATGACAATCATCATGCATAAACCCTGTACTGTGTCCCACAAAGAATGTTTGCAAAGACATTTACAATGGCCTCTTTAGATTACTCAATTAGTACTGACTCCAGGGTGATTTTTCACAGTTTAGAGCCCTAAAATAGTTCACATCAAACATTCTGTCATCATGAGCCCTTTTCAACCTGCATGATGTTCTTTCTTCTGCGGAATATAAAGGGAAAAATTCTGAAGAATGCCCTGGTTAATTTTCTAACGTTCTGTGCTCCTTTTGCATCCTTTTTTAAACTGGAAAGCGTAAGTCCCTCTTCAGTATAATTGCATTCAAATGGTCATGCCATGACACAAGGGTGAGTAAATGATGACATACAGTACTTTTCATTTTTGGGTGAACTATCCCTTTAATGCACAGTCACAATTTCATATAATGATGAATCAGTTGGTGGTCAAGTTCCTGAGGAAACAGAACCAGCTTCTCAAAAACTGAATCTTGCGCTTGCATAAACATTTTCTCAATTTACTGTACAGGCCACTTCTTGTGTCAAACAATGTGAATGGAAGGACAAAGATTTAAACAAAGTGCATACTAAAATGGTGTAATTTTGCCCTGTCCTTCAGACGACCGTTTCCAAGACAAACACCGGTACCAGATCATGTGGTCAGGTAAAGGATGCCAATGTTTTATAAAATCATTGTGGCACAAGTTTGTGTCTTTGAAAGCTAAATATGCCCCTTCTTTGCTTTGTTTTTTGTTTTGACCTGACCGACACAGTAATTCAGAGATACATTTCTTTGTGTACTAAATATTGAAATGCTGCCTGCATCAATGATAGTGTCTCTGGTCTGCGAACTATTTTTGACTGTCAGGGAGCACATTGCTCTGGGTTTAGACAGAACATTAGAAACCCAGTCAATATCACGCTGAAGTATACTAGTCTAAAGAATTCAGAAATGCAGTTTCTTCAGAAGTGCGACAGGACGTGTTCATACTGCATTGCCTTCTAAATGGATGCTTGTGTCTTTTACTCCTTTCAGATTGATTCTTTCACTCACAATCAGCTAAAGGGGAAGGTGGTATGCATAAACTGCTCATGTGGGACATATGGCAATGTTCTGAATGTCAAAGTCCTAGTACAGCTTACCTCTGCTATGTTTCCTGCACTGCTCGAGGGCTTTACAAGACCATTACATGCCCACTTAAAGCAAATAACGTCCATGCAGATACACAGTGTTCAGTCGCACGAAACCACCCGGTATGTGGGGAGCAGAACTTCTTTGCCCTATGCCCTGTCTCACCCATAATGATGACCTTCAATTTCTTGGTTCCCAGGAAGTTAGAGGCACTTTATTTGGCTAATGTTTTACCCGTTCCATCACAAGCTCCTGTGGATCAGAGCACCAGACTGTGTTGAGCAAAGTTTAATGTTATGTAAAGCTTTTAATCTGTGCAAAGATCTTGGAAGATGGCACGTGCAGGTTACAGGTGTGGTACACTTTGGTTTATTGAATTGTTTTCACAGTCATGTTAGTTAAATCACAGAGATTAAAGAGGAATTGAGATGAGGACTAAGCTGTCACCTTGTAAGGACTTTCCCGCATTACAATATGCTTAAAGTGCTACTTTATTACTAGCATGAGTACCATGGTAGCCAAGCTCCGTTAATCTTTGCCCCGAAGCACACATCAAAAACAGAGATGTTGACATTTTTAATGTCCCTGGAATACGTGACAACAGTACTTTGTAAGTTTAAGATTAATAGAAACAAATTAGCATGGACTATTTATGCAACATTGAGTTTTGTGCTGTGTCAGCTGTTTAGACGTTCCAAGAAAATTCCCTAAGACAGTATATACAAGTTGAGCAGCATGCATTTTCGCTTGTAACAAATTCTTAATGGCTCAATTCATACATCACTAATTATGTTCGACAAATAATATTTGTGGTTAATTTATAACATTTAAATCTATCTTTATTTATGAAACAGAGTAGATGGAAAAAAACTTTTATTGTACTTGTGGGTCATTTGAGTCCATTGTTTTCTTAGATTACAGCATGTTCTCTCAGACACCTTTTGCGCACCCATTTAAAGCTTGAGACTTGTCCTCCCCAAAGCAGCTCGAGTGTCACCCATATCCTGGCTCAGCCCTTCCTCTAACGCCTTAAAACTTAGCAGAATAGGTTTATCGCTTCTCACATGCCTCTTTTCTGATCTGTGTCTGACAGCAGCAGGAAACAAGGAATAGCATGGGAATAACTTGGGAGGCGGATGACTGATCTTTAGGACTAGACTCAAATTGTTGTCCACCCCGTGTCCTTTAAAAAACCACCCATGCAAACTTAAGCAGGGTTTAATTTGGTTTTGTTTGTGTATGTTTTTTTTTTTATTCTTAAAGCCGTGATTCCCATTCACTTCCATTATAAGACTGACGGACTGAAACGGTTTGAGTTAAAAATCTTTGTTTGTGTTCTACTGAAGAAACAAAGTCACCTACATCTTGGATGCCCTGGGGGTAAGCAGATAAACATCAAATTTTCATTTTTGGGTGAACTATCCCTTTAAGACTCTGGATCTGTGTAATTTAGTTTTACAATAATTTTAACTCAAGTAATTTGTCATGATCTACAAGCATTGTTCTCACAAACACTGTTATTTCTTCTCACAGGACAGCTGTGATTTGCCCTTTCTGGTGAATAAATAAACAGACTGAGAATGTGGATGGTGCCTACCTGCTCTGTGTCTGTTGCTGTGAGAGTGTAGCGTGCTTTGAAGTTTCCACCTGAGTGCAGGACTGCACACAAACTCGTAGAGGCTGGATTGTGTAAGTGTGTGTGATAGAGAACCAGCCCACCTGTACCTATGCTGGAGAAAATTCGCATGCGCTTTTTGAGTGTGTGACGAGCTTAAAGCCATAGCGACAATGTCTGTCAAGTGATTTCTTTGAGTGCTTAAGACGTTTTAGTCCAAATAATGATTGCATGTTTATCATGTTAACACATGATCACTGTAGCATTCTCTTTTAAATTCTAAACAAATTTAGTTATTATATATGCATAATCAAAAAGTCAAGTTGCACACATTATACCTTCTTTTAAGCAAAAATTCTAAAGGGCCTAAACTGTACCTATAATTGTAAAGTTTTAATAAACGTCCTAATTTTATGAGAAAACAGATGTCCACACCAAAGCTATAATGGTGACAACAGATGAACAATATCATTGGAAACCACAATTTTTTTCCCAGCTGGTGAACAATAAAAACATTGACAGCCAATCAGAATCCATCCAACTTTAGAGAGCTCGAGTATTTAAAGTGGCAGACGACATAACTGCAGCATGTGCTTATAATAAACAAGACATTATCATCTGTTGGTGCTAATATAGCTTTGTGTGAATGGGGCTTGATTCATTGGCTTTGTTTGGCTAGGTATAGTTAGCAAAATGAATTACTTAAATTTTGGTCTGTTCCTCACATACCTCTGTCATATTGCTTGAGTGCATTTGGAATATAGCAAATGGGGTGTGTGAACTAATTTTATGGTGCTTTTTTGGCGTATAAATCATCACACACTTTTTGTTGTGTGTTAAAGAGCACTGTAAACATTACGCAAAATATAGAAGAACAATTGAATGACATGAGGGTTAGTAACTTATGACAATTCTTGAGTGAATTGTTCCTTTAAGTCCAATGTAAACATACGCGTCAGTATAAACAAGCAACTTATATTTGATTTGGGTACGCACAAATACAAGTAACAAAAATGGCCTAAAGTAAAATAAAACCTGTAACGTAAGCAACTCAGAAAGAGAGAGTATGAAAAATCCATGACTTACAGGAATATTGTTCATCTGTCAAGTTCTCTAAAAAGTGAGTTTACCGATACAAAGGAGAGTAAACTTTATCTCTCCTGTTCTCTCAAAAGTACCTCAAAATGAGACAAAAGGGTCTCTCTAGGCCACATCACTTTGTTCTGTTCAGGATCATTATATCTCTTTCTTGCTTGAGCTTGAGAAAGAAATAGGTTAGCTTGACTTATAAACAGTTTGGACAGGTTGCTGCTGTTGTGTGCCTACAGGCACACTTAATGAAATGGAAACAGGAGATTACTGTTCAGCCACCATAACTTTTCCATGCTGGATAAAAATAAAAATGATCTATAAATTATCAATGGTCTAATTAGAAATTTACATGTACTGTACTGTAGATGTGTAGATACACAATAAGGTGTTTTCTTAAAAATGCATCTCTTGGATTCAGTTATTAAAGTTATTTTTAGAGTATACAGTATAGAGGACAGATGACTGAAAGTGATAATTGACCCAAAAATGAAAGTTTACTAACCTCTCATAGTTCCGAACCACTTGATTTTCTTTCTTTAACATAATGCAGAAGAAGTGTTTGATGCTATTCTTTTGTCTAAAAATGGTTACCAATGGCTGTAAAGCTTCAGAAATTACTAAAAGTGACAATAAAGGTACTGATATGACTTATGTACTATATTCCAAATCTTCTAAAACCATACAGTAGTTTTATGTGAGAAAGAAATGATGATTGGCATCAGTGACATCAGCGTTTGAGACAACATGAGGGTGAGTAAATGTTGAAAATGAAATTGCATTTTTGTGTGTAAATGATTTCTGTAAGATCATAGGTAATATAGGTAGAGAAACTGTATTGTCATTTAGTGTTGTTCTGCCCAATCCAATTCTCTGTGACAATCTTTTGTTAACCATTGTTCTTAAAGTCAGTTGAGTCATTCAGTAGTTCAATAGTGTCGTATGGGTCCTCGTCTATTCTGCAAATTAATTTACTTTAATGTGGTCTCTTAGTGTTACATTCATCCTGTAATAACTTCATTATATAGTTATCCAAATAATATCTCAAAGAATCTCAAAGTCAATTTATATGTCTATTATGCTCACCAAGGCTGCATTTATTTAATCAAAAATACAGTAAAACAGTGCATTTGGTACATTTGAGCAATTTAATGCATCCTAGCTGAAAAGTGACCCCAACTGACCCCAAACTTGAACAGCATTGTACAGTGGACATAAAAGGACAGTCGCAAGCTATTTTAATTCTGTAATGTGAGGTGCAACATTCAATAAGGAAAAACTAAATTAAGAACATACCTGAGAGACTCTTAAACAATGTCTCCATCTAACTATTCGCCACTTCTATTTTAACTGCAGATCCTTTCTGTTTTACAGAGTAGGCTGAACTGTCATCAAGGTCCTGGATGTGCATATGCTTTCAATGAAACAAAATTGAATTAGCCCGGATAATTTGTGAGTTTCTCTGGCTTTATGTTTCGCCTTCTGACCCCATACACAAAGCAGCCACTGTTGGTATTAATAAAGGCTTTTAACTTTGCTTAATCAGTTAACATGTTGCTAACCTTACAGCTTGATACCCTAATAAGCATAAAAATACATACACCACTGTTCAAAAGATTGGGGTCCATAAGATCATGTGCTCAGTACATGTTACGGTTAGTTTTGTCCTTTCAAAGTGCATTTGAACCTGACACTGTACAATGGTTTTGTGTGATGTTTGCTCTGTGACCATGGTACGCAGTAATGATATGTGACCCTGGACCACAAAACCAGTCTTAAGTCACTGGGGTATATTTGTAGCAATAGCCAAAAAAACATTGTATGGGTCAAAATTATTGATTTTTCTTTTATGCCAAAAATAATTAGGATATTAAGTAAAGATCATGTTCCATGAAGATATTTTGTAAATTTCCTACTGTAAATATATTAAAACTTAATTTTTGATTAGTAATATGCATTGCTAAGAACTTCATTTGGACAACTTTAAAGGCGATTTTCTCAGTATTTAGATTTTTTTGCACCCTCAGATTCCAGATTTTCAAATAGTTGTATCTCGGCCAAATATGGTCCTATTCTAACAAACCATACATCAATGGGAAGCTTATTTATTCAGCTCTCATATGATGTATAAATCTCAATTTCAAAAAATTGACCCTTATGACTGGTTTTGTAGTCCAGGGTCACATATGCTGCTTGTCTCATTCTCCTAAGGTTTTTAAATGCCTGTGCGTGCGTATGAGTAAGTGTGTTCATGTCTTTCAATCTATTCAAGGTATTTGGTGTCCAATGGTTCAGAAAGCATCCCCCGTTTAAATGTCTTCCTTCAAGCAAAGCAGCAAACAAACAAACAAACAAACGATTGTACCACTGCAGGGACCCTGTGGGCCACCCTGTCTACAGAACACACTGGTTGTGTGTGTCCTGGTTCACTGTGGGTCATTAGTTTGTCTCACATGTGAACTATTAGGAGAAACACAGATGACCTGAAACAGACTAATTAATGCCTGTGCTTCTAGAGAAGGGCCTTACATAATTCCTAGTGCAGCAGTCCAAGTAGACTAATGTTTTCATTCAGATTTTAAATGACATCGTACAAATAAGTTGTAAATGGTTGTGAATGTTTTATGCAAATAAGAACTTTATCTTTTTGTCTTTATCTGCTCTTTCTTTCTGTTTTCCATTAAGCAGGTAGTTCACCCAGAAATGAAAATGGTCATTTACTCATTCTTGTACCCTTGTTTTTGTAATAAACGTGGATGAAAGCTTTCCAGGCTTCAAAAAGGACACAAAAGCACCAAGATTGGTCCATGCAGGTACTTCCAACTTAATTCCATGTTTTCTGAAATCATAAGAAAACTTTGTGTGAAACAGACCAAAATTTTGTGCTGTTTCTCTCAAAACAAGAAAACAGCAGTTAACAGTTAGCTGTTAACTGCTGCAACTGGATTGTTTAGTCAGAACTTAGTTTGATAACCAAATCGGTGATTGAATCATTCTAGCTGGTAAGTTCATTGATAAGATCTAACTCATAACAATTTGTTACTTGTTTGTATGGGTGTGGATTGACATCAGGGTGAGTAAATGATGATGGAACTCTTTTAAAAATATATATGTCCCTGAAAATCAATTCCAGGCTGTAAATATCACTTCTTATAATGAAGTTAATTTCTGACATTGGTATATGCCTTCTATGTATCTGGCTGTGGATTTATCTAGGCCTGTCTGTTCCATTCGGAGTCTCACATTTGCATCTCAGTTTCATAAGCGTTCTCATGTCAGTGGTGATGAGGCTGTATATTGATGCTAATCTGATAGAGCACAGCGAGGGGAAATAGCCACTTTTCTCTGGCCCTTTTTCACCCAACCTCAGCCCTGCCCCGACCGCTTGGCTCCACACGCATGTTTCCATCTCAGACCTGCTTTTTCCATGTTATATTTCAGATTTAGCCCTTTCCCTCACTATGTTCTATCTTTCCTTCTGTCTTTTATTCTCTCATTCCTCTGCTGAAATCCAGAGGATTATGTTTCGTGGTGACTGAATTAAATGGCTCCAGGACAACAGAGAGACTGAAAGGTCTTCATAAAGATGTCATTAGCCTGTCAGACATTTTTGCCTCTATTTTAGATTCCCCTCCAATCCAACAGAACCTCAAGGCTATGGTCACGTATTGACTTGTTGTCAAGACAAGTACTCTTACCTTTGGTCTTGACTTGTATACATATTTTTAAAGTCTATGATAAAGTGAAACTGGGACACTTTATCAGTCGCTTTTCATATAAAATAAACAAATCTGCCGTCTGGGCAAAACAGTGATGTGGGTTTACACCCAAAAATGAAAATTCTGTCATTAATTACTCGTGTTGTTCCAAAGCCGTAAGACCTTAGTTCATCTTCGGAACACAATTTAAGATATGCGCAAAAAAGTATTCTCGTAGCTTCGTAACTTTACAGTTGAACCACTGATGTCACACGGACTACTTTGTCAATCATCTTGGTACTTTTCTGGACCTTGAACATGATAGTTACCTTGCTGTCTAGGGTCAGAGAGCCCTCAGATTTCATCAAAAATATCTTAAACTGTGTTCCGAAGATGAACGAAGGTCTTATGGGTTTGGAACAACACGAGGGTGAGTAATTAATGACAGAATTTTCATTTTTGGGTGAACTAACACTTTAAGAAGGATATGTAGGACATTACACACACTTTTGTGAACCCTCTTATCTATTTGCATACCTCTCACCCATTCAAGCCTGCTCTGGTTGCCCATTGTGTCTTGGCACTAATGACTCATAGAGAAAAAAAATTTCAATAATAACCTTGTCCCAAATGTTAATGACATGTTCCTGTGGACTTTTGATAGCATCCACTTACCTGCTTTCAGAAAATAATTTACTAGGGGAACATAGCTTAATTGGTATACATGAACCAGGCTGCTAAATTAAAATTTTAGTTCTTTTCAGGTTGTTTCTACGTCACAGTTTTGAATTGCCCTATCCTAAAAAGATTGCAAATGCGTCTGGCAATAGGAATGCTCATGGTCAAAGTTATATTACCGTAATAGTTATGTTAGTAGTTGCCTGAGGCTGATGGATCTGTTAACATTTATGAAATACAAGCATATCATTTATTTTGTTCTTTTGAGTGTTTCTGTGTTTATTTGTCAAAACTTGTAGTGACGATCATGTTGTGATAAAGTAAATAATTTTTTTTCTGTCACCATATTTTTTTATAGCAAAATGCTGTTTTTTTCCTCCCTTTTCTTTTCTCCCAGTTTACACTGATTTAATGTCAGATAAATTCAACTCATTAAACTAAATTACATTTAAATGTTTTGTACACTTAATTGGATTATATGGTCAATAATTCAAGCAGAGCCACAACCTCTAATATCATGTTCTTTCTTGTTTATTTTATTCCGTTTTATTTTGACAGTAATGTGCTTTTGCAAAGATTTAGTAAATGAGGCTGGAGTTTGTTTTGTAGAAATGTGTTTTCAGTCTAGATAATGTGACAGTTTTATGTCCTCTCTCGCTACTACATTATGCCCTTAAAACACCTTAAAGGCCAAATCAGAAAAAAAAATGGAGAGAAAAAGTGTACAACACATTTAATAAAATTAGCATGTGGTGCTCAACATGTCACCTGCAGCAGTTCCAGTAGTAAAAATCGCATTTATTTTCTCTATAGAGAAAAATATTTCTAGTAATAAACCACAGGCAGTAAACCTTTCAAAATTAAACTACTGAGATCCAGTGTAGTTAAAAAACATGCTTCTGCAGAAGGCATCTTTTTTAAAATCTTATATAATTCCCAAATTACAACACCCAAAATCCTGAAGTGAGATTCAATCAATGCAGTCAGTATTCATTATGCAAGTTAGATTGTTAGAAGGGCTTAGAACTCATTGAAGTTTTTAAGTGTTGTTTTGATAAGTGGACATGGCATTAACACTGGCCACTAGCGCCAACAAATGGCCTAGCAAAAATAATGACCGCTTTCAAACAGGTTCTCCAAACACTTGGTCAGTCAAACAGATACCAGTGATGCTGTTAAGCTGGATGAGAAGCTCAAGCAAACAGCTCAATTATTTGGAAGCGCCACAGTGTTTACACTTTTCAGGGGAAATCATTCAACTAATGGCTTACTTATCACTGTCTCTTAATATTATACTGTGATATTTTTATACTCTTTAGATTTAATGCCTTTGGAGAAATTGAGAGGGGAAAAAATACTTCTGCAACCCTGGCTGCTGAAAAAAATGAATGGTCACTGTTGTGTTCTATTGTCATTATATAATATTTTTCTCCATGGTGAAAATATGACGGACCGATGATTCAAACTGTGCATACAGTTTGATGCATGTCCATGGAATTCTGTTGTTTTTATGCTCACCTCAAATTTGTTTCTTTGATTGAAATCCCCGCAGTGTGTGTGTACTACGAGCCCTTGACATGAGTCATATCAAATGACTGCCTTCTAGTCTTTTTGTATCTTTCAAACATTCTCCGTCTTTCTCTCTCCACTCTTACAAACACGCACACTCACAAACCCGCACATATTTGTCGCACATAGCTTTGGAAAATCTGCTGGAGTTTATTTGCAGATAGAAACAGAGGAGAAGAATAGCCATGTAAATGTTTCCAGCAATCGAGCTTTTCCATTGCTTTAGCGGTCGATTCGAAACCTTCATTGTAATCCAACAGGAAGATTATGTCGTATGTTTTTGTTTATTAGCAGTTAAATGAACTTTGACCTTGAGTAAAATGGTTATGATTGGATTTATTTCATAAATAATGTACAACAACACAAACTGTATTCAGCTCCTATTAATTTTACATTTCGTGAAACAATTGTCCGTTTTAATACCTCCCTTTGAGAAGAACCCCATGCAACGCGTATGTTGCATATGATTTTTGTATTCTGCCTCCTTTTTGTGTCTCAGAATGAATCAAATATTACATAGTTGGAATGATGATAAAATTGTCTTCTTTTTTGTCACGATTATATTAAGGCACATATCGATTTCTTTCTCGTACAGTTTACAACACTAAACGGGGGGAAAAAATGCACGATGAGGCTACAGGATGGAGTCGATAGAAAATAAATAGAAGAGACCACTAAGGAAGACCCCTAATTATTGATTACAGCTGGAGAGGAATGCTAAAGATGGGGTAATGTTGAGTTTGGATATGGTTGTTCTGGATAGAAATTCATTGTCTTTCAAAAGATAAAGATGATCACTTTTTCTCTCTCTCTGTATTATTAGAGTCCATAAAGACAGCGATGAGAGATCTCTGGCTAACCTTCTGTCGACTCCAGTGCTCCAGAGAGAGAAAGTGAGTGAGTACAGTGTGAGTTCCTGTAGATGTCATTGGTGTTCACTGGGCTAGTCTGGGTGGAGACTGGGCGTTTGGGTTCCTGACAATCTGTCCTGGGATGAACTGGGAGACTTAGTGGACAGGAGTCAGGACCGACACACACAGAGAGAGAGAGAGACACTGATGGAGTATGTGAATGAGGAGGAAATCAGCTGTTTAGGAGAAACAAGAGCTCAGCCAAGACTCACCGCACTCTCTGGCAGAGTCCTTCTCCTCATCGCTCCATCGTTTTCATTTTCAATTACGCTCTACCCTGGTCCATCATTTTCCTGTTTTCGCTGTCTGTCGAACGGGCCAAATCAAATCCCACTCTTCTTGCTGGTGCTGTTTATCCTGGTCTCCGCAGGGAAAATTGACTTGGTTTGGGGCCACTGAGGAGATGTTATCTTTTTTTCACTGACATATTCGATCTCAAATCACATCATACTCATCATTTGATCTAGAGGGTTGACTTCATAATAATTGGGTTTTCAGGCACGTGATTCTGTAGCACTTGCAATAAACACTAGTACATGAGATACAGGCGATATTGACACAATCTACATTTACATTTAGTCATTTAGCAGATGCTTTTATCCAAAGCGACTTACAAATGAGGACAATAGAAGCAATCAAAACTAACAAAAGAGCAACAATATGCAAGTGCAAATGACAAGTCTCAATCTATCACCAAGCAAGTAAAAACAAGGCTTGTTCACACAAACCAACAGGTTTTTAGGTTGCCGTGTGTTTGTGCAGCGTGCAAATATCTGAGCAGAGAAGAATATTTCTGATAGCTTTCTACCAAACACCCTCACACTCTTTCTCGTAAGGTCAAATGTGATTACTTCAGAGCACTGTCAGAAAGAAGGCCTCTGGCAGTGTAGTACACACTGCAACAAACACTAGTGCGCAAACGCGCACTGGCCGACAGTGACGCTGGTCCCTACAGCTGGGTCTCCAGCACGGAGTCGTACACAGTGGTCCACCTGTGACAATAAACACTGTGATTACCTCCTAGAGCCTACTGACGCCATCTAATATACTCGAGATCATCACAAGGACAGGGTGACCATTCCATCCGTCTCTCTCTCGCCACATCTCTGTGACCCATTCCCACTGCCTCCCCTCGGCCTCAAGGGACGTACACTGGCTCGATTCCCACAGCATTTTCCATTACTGAGACAGTGTTAATTTTGACAGGCATTTTTGATTTAGTCTTAGTCTTTATCTTGAGATGAAAATGCTTAATAGTCTTAGTCACATTTTAGTAATTTCAGTCTTTCATAGTTTTAGTCTAGTTTTAGTCGACGAAAAGTCATTGCATTTTTGTCAACTTTTAGTCATTACTGTTAGTCAAACTGCAGTTACCAACATTTATTTTGGTAGATATTTTATATGTAGTCTTCAAACAAAAATAGTCATTAATTCTTCTCTCTTTAGACCAAATCAATTAAGCTTATGAGAAATTTGAATCAAGGATTGAATTTGGAAAAACTTGAATAAATGATGACAATTTTCATTTTTGGGTGAACTATCCCTTTAACAGTAGTGAAAAGGGAGCAACTTATAAAAAATATAGTTCATATATAATATATAATTTTTGAAAAAGAAGCAGAATATAAAACAATTCAAATTAAAATAAGACAAATACGAAAGAGATACAAATTAAACTAATTTTTCAGATACAGTAGGTTTACAGAGCTCAGAAACAGGTTTGTGTCAAGCCACACATCTGGGGAAGATTTCAGAAAAAAAATCTGCTTCATTGAAGGGTCACAGAAGCATGTAGTCTCTGTTATGCTGGGTTCAGACTACACACTATTTTTGTCGGTCACGATAGTCACTGTGTCAGATGACACGATTTTGACTCCTAAAATCTTGTCATGTCGTGGACAAGAAACATGTCAGACTACACATTGCTTCCCGACCATTCATCGCATGCCATCTTTAACGACGTGCGTGATGTCATCGAGAAAGCGGAACTAGCGACTGACTTCCGAAAACGAGTGTAAACATTGCTGAAGTTTATCCCTACCCCTTCGGGTGATGAGGCCATTGTTTCAGATCGCTAGTTCGCGTTTTGGTAGCCTATCCATCCACAGCCTATCCATCCACCATACTGAGACTAGATATGCAAACGCCCCGTATCCGATTGCAATCCAATGACAGGGACGCACATTTTGACGGACAAGACAGTAGCCTATAGGATGTATTTTGAATGTCCGGTAAAGTTAGTCCTCAAATAACATTATAGTCCCGTCTCGTCTTGTTAACGAAGACGCGGCATAAATTTCATCATAGTTTTTATCATCAGATATTAGTTTTAGCTCGTCAACGTCTCGTTTTAGTCACAGAAAAAATGTTCGTTAACGAATATTTTTCGTCGTCGCCTTTGTTGACGAAATTAACACTGCACTGAGACCAGGAGGTGAGCACCTGTGATGCAAATAAGTAACAGCAATTGTGTTCATTTAGATTTTTTTCCTAGATTTTGTCTTAAAGATGCATTAAGGTGGTAGGCCTAAAAAAACCCTCCCAACAATAGCGGTGATGTCACTTGCAGACATCTCTGTGATAAAGGCAAAAGACATGGGCGCTCTCCAAGTTTTGCGCTGACAAGATTACATTTGACAACATTTTTTAAACAAAAATTCTGCCAAATTTTCAAATAATTCTTAGTGGCAGTCTTTTTCTACCAGTCTTTGGCAAACCATAAAGCTGTATGGTGAAAACTAGGCACACCAATTAGGGATAGAGTGACCAAATGTCCCAATAAAATCAAGACGGTGCTTATTATATAACTACTTTCCCATATCTGGAGTTAAAGTTGGTTTTATTGTTATAAATTAACATTTTAAACTGACGTTGATATGACTCTTTTTGTTTTTAATCATATTAAACCAGCACCGCAATGTGTAACCGTAAGTAACATGAATGAGTGAACTTTGTAGTTCTTTAACCGATTACAATAATATTACATTGCATTTGCGTAATTGCGCAAGTGACAGACTTGTATTGACTACCATCTGGAAAAATAACTTTTTAGACACATACTCAATTGACAGATCATCAGAAATTGATTTGAAACCTGACAAATCAGATGGGATGAGAATTAAAACTAATTTCTGCTGCCACCAATCAGCATGCACACTGCCCACCAGCATGTCTTTTTTTTTTTATCATGGTGATCTGGTCACTCTAATTGGCAAAGATCTTGAATAGACCTGTGACCAGCATTTAGGGATCCCACTTGATAATGTTATTGCACCACCAACTGCTTAAGTTTTTCTTTTGGTTAGAGCTATGAACTCTTAGATCTAGAGACACAAATCTTTCTCCTCGGTTTTCTCGCTTTCTTGAGCCCAGTGATAGCCATCTTTCAAAGGTCAGCCATATTCCCCATCTGCCATTTTACATTTAGTTAGCTTAGCTTTCATCTAGTCTTCTTCCAATTTTGATATGATAATACTCATGACTATCCTGGTTATTGTAATATTTGGATATTCCAAAATTGTTTACCAGTAATGCAGCTTTGAATTTGAAAGCAAAACAAGAAGTAAGGCTATATCTTAGCAATGCTTAGTGTGTTTATGACATTGAGATAATCTTAAGGGTTTGGTGGCAGCGCCACCTACTGGTTTATAGTTTAATCTTTATATTTAAACCTGTCACAGTTTTTTAAAATACTTGGATATAAATGCATGCATAGGTTGTCACTTGGCCTCTTACTGCTTTTCTGATTCTGACACAAAATGCCCTCTTCTGGTTTCAATTGAAATTAAGACCTGCAAACATAGTGATAATCCCAAGCATGTATCATTATATCCATCACAGGCACCAGCAAATGTGACTTTGAACTCCATAACCTTCAGTCACCTTTGCTCTAGATTTCATCGCAATCTCACAATGACTCAATCTTTTAGCATCTATCCTGACTTTTCCTCTTAGATTCGGGGCTCATTACTGTGCTGTAGGCCTTCAGACTGCTATCAAGCTCCCAAATGCTGTCAGTCAGTGCACAGTAGCCCAGAACCACATGTTTGTGTAAATCAGCAGACAGCCAGTGGAATTATGCGTCTGGAGTTATGCATCTCAGATATACGACTGGTTCCAGCTCTGGTGGAAACTTTGTGTAATAGCTTTACGGGTAAATATATTTTCTCATTTAAATCATGACATGTGTAGTATACCTTACCCAGTCCTAACAGCTCTATCCCTAAGCCATTCTTCCATATTATATTGATTGATAGTCTCGCTTTTTAACCCCCCTATAAAGGAGATTGTTTCGTCTGTTAGACTTGCAGCCGGATAACATTATTAGTATATTTTGCCTTTTTTAAAATTATTTATTCATCTTGCTGTCCTGTTGTGGGAGAGTGCTAGAGAAGGCTTTGTAGATTTAGGGTGCTAAAGAGCCACACACATGGTTTTCCTAAGCTGTAAATTTAATGGATAATTTCTGATGTGGTTAGAGATTTATACCCCACCCCCCCCCAACTAAGATCAGCATCTGCAGGTAATTATTCCTCCGCTCACACGATTTTCTCTGTTGCTTTCTCATTCTCTCAAACACACACGATTTCTTTACAACTCCCACATATTTTTTACACTTTGTCACTCTTTGTCCTGTCTACACTCACTTAGTCACACAGCTGAGGTTGGTCTTTCCTCTATCTGAACTTTAATCTGATACCCCTAAACAGTTAGATGTCCCGAGAGAGTGAGAGAATGACAGACAAAGAGAAAGTGAAATTCAGGAAAGAAACTGTATTTCTCTCAGCAAGTCCTCGGAGGCCCATGTAAATCAGACAGCTTCGGAGTTCAGGTCTGTCGGAGGGCTTTGGGTTATGTCATAATACACGAATTTGCCCGAATACAACTGCAGCCAAACCAACTCATTAGGGAAGTGTGCATGTGTGTGTGTTTATGTGTGTGGTGTGTGAGTAGGTGGGATTTGAAGAGATCTAATGTTTTTCTGGAAGTTTTGTCATCTCGAAGGCAGAGAGCTTTATATTATTACAGTATCTCATGGAATCCAAATACCTGTAACATTTTCCATCCTGCTAATATTTTCCATGATATTTTCCCACATTGTTCACTTTCTCGTACACGTAATATCTTTATAATTATCCAGCGATTGGTGCTTGCGCAATATTTAGTTCAGATAGGACAAATCACTGTGTTTGAAGGCTGATTCTTGTTTAAAGTGGTTTTAAACTTGTGTTAAGTATTGAGCATAAGTAGCCTTACTTATTGAGAAAGCTTTCATCGTTGTTCAAAATATCTTCTTGTTTGTTCCACAGAAGAAAGACAGTAAATGACAATTTTTTTTTCTTAGTAAAGCAGAGATCTCAACCTCTGTTGGGGTCATTTAAGGTTGAACTGAATGAGTCCGTAGTTTTGTAGACTTTCTCACCCCTGCACATTCACTGACTCTGATGTTGGCAGTGTTGGTTATTGATTGACTGACTGCACTTTAAGCTGGGATGGAGGTATGACCTTCTTTGCCCTCTCCCGTAAATTGTCTTTCTCTAGTCTCAGTCATCTGTTCTCCAAACTCGCTGGCCTCTTTGACCCCCTTAACCCCTGCTGGGGTCCTGGGTAGCGAAGGCTAAACTGTCGGCTGGTGCCCAAGTGCTCCCCTAGAGCTTTACCTTTTTAAAGATAATTTATTTTGATTTAGCAAGTTTAGCAGGTCTTGAGCAGTCAAGTTTTGGCTTTGAGGGTGTTCCAGTGCTTGTCTTATTAATCCCCTGCAATAAAAAAGAGGAAAAAAGAAGAAAAAAAGGCAACATTTCGGCCCATAACAAGGGTACTGTTCACTTCTCCTGTCCTCTTTTGTTAATGAAAAATTTACTGCTATGGCTTTGAACTCCAAACCAAACAGTAAATCTTACCCGCTAGAACTGAGTAGGAGTGTGCTATGGGTAAGGGGAGAAATAGTTCTCATTAGAAACAGCTTGTTAGTTCATGTTTCTTGTTACCAAATAGTTGTCGAATACTCAGAAGGCAGCGTTATTGGTTCCCTACTGATTGGCACCAAATTTTTTATTCTAAGCTCCAAATGTATATTAATTTCAGATTCATGGATATGGCATGTTTTTTGTCAGGGGAAATAAACTGCATTTTTAGGGGTACATCAGCTTGTCACTCGGGCAGTTCCCTTAAACAAATACTTTTAAACCATATCTACTACTAAAGGATATTAGTAGTATAAAGGGTACACATAACAATGTACATCTAAATGTACTAATATAAAAAAAGTACAGATGTGTCCCTTTAAGTGTACAGCCCCAGTTACACGCTGAAAGTACAATTCTTGCACAAACGAACAGAGACTGATTCTCACAAATTTTTCATGTGCGACTTTCTGCTATGTTGTATGACTTTTTGGTTTGGTAGCAAAATATTTTAATGACCCATTGATGCCTGGTATTTTTCATATCCACATACTTTGGGAAATTAATATTCCCAATATTCTCACTCGCTTTTCTTCTCTTTCGCTGTTGTGCATTTCTTGGCTTGGAAAGAGCTGAGCAGTGAATACTTGACATGTGCTGTTACCAGATAAATAAAAAATGAACAAACCAAAAGAATAATGAAAATATTTCTTGTTAGTGTAATGGGAAATGTTAGCCTGGCGCTTTGACCTGCTCTGGTGGTGCTGGGGCAGCACATTTCAAGCACGCACAATGCGAAGACGGTTCACTCAAACCCAATCCTAGAAATTTTACAAGTCTATGTCTTCTATTTCTCCCTCCCTCCTCCTCAAGCATCGTCCATCCTGACCGATTTCGCTTAGCGACTTTAAAGGCCTCCTTGTTTTGCGACTCTCCGATGAAGGGCTGATACTGGAAATCATCTCCCCGCCGGTTTAATCTGTTGGCCGATCCACGAGGCGTCTGGACACGGTTTTTATGGCCTGTGAGGGAGCAAAGGCTCGTGTGGTCCGATCAGACTGGAACACGAACTGCCTGCGACCCTCATGCATGCGCATCCAGTAAAAGCATTCAGCCATCACTGCCAGTTTTCTCAGGTAGAGGAAGGATGATATCACTCTGTTGGCCTTCCACAGCAGCACCCTTTGAGTTTTACCTGACCACCACCATTGCAGAGAGAATTGGGCCCCTGAACATTGCTCTTACAGTGCACAAACTCTATAAGCCCTTCATTCATTGCTAGTCTGTAACGTTAGCATCTTGAATCCTCCAGTTGGAAGCACAAAACCCCATGGATGAGTGCCAACATCCTGTGAGAGGTAGCAGACGGAGCACTCGCGAGCCGTTTTACTCTCCTCTCTAATTTCCTAGAAGAGAACGGAGTCAGGGGAAGTGCAAGCTGAAGCCACTGTCAGGACTGGCAGTGTTTGGGCATGCTGCAGCTAGAACAACTTGTGGTTTTTCTGCTTGCATGAAGTGGAGTGATTCCACATTCTGGTGGGAAAGCATAATGACACGCTGACCGGGGAAAAAGTGAGGATGGACGATGCTTGAGGAGGGAGGGAGAGAGAGAATCAAGAGATGTATGCTAAAGAGAACATTAAGGACAGAACAGACAAATAGGGTCAAAGTCAGGGCATACCGCTAAAACAAAGAAAGACGGTACAAATTAAGGTTAGTGATGCTATGAAAAAGAAACAGCAGACAAAATACAAGACAAAGTCATGAATAAAAGTCGTCCTGAGTCATAATTACACTGTTAAATGGCTGCCGCTGATACTCATGTTAATGACTCAAAACGTACTTTGGTCTAGAAACAATAGTACAATGTTAAAGACACCAACGGGGGAGAGGAGTAGAATTGAAATCTGATTCAGACCAGGCAAAATGGGTTTAGAATGAAAAGGGAAAGATGTTACACTTTGTGTGTAAATCAGCAGGAGACACTGTTTAAAAGGCCAGCATAGCTGATCGTACAGTATGTTGTGTTTTGGATGCTGGATCCTCAGAATGGTATGCGAAGTATATCTGAAAATGAATGAAAAGTAACAGAGAATTAGGGCTAAAAAAACGATTAATCGTGATTAATCGATTTCAAAATTAAAATTTACAGTGCTGGCCAAAATTATTAGAACACTAGAATTTTCACCAGCTAAAAAATGGTTTTAAGTCAGTTATTTATATCTTTTGCAATAGTGTGTCAGTAGGAAATATCAGTTAACATTTCCAAACATTCAATCATCATCCAGTCTGTCTGGAATGACATGAAGAAACAGAACAAAACTAAATCCAGAAGAACTGTGGCAACGTCTCCAAGATGCTAAAAAAAAAAACCTACCTGCAAAGCTACAGTACTGTTAAAAGTTGTAGGCACTTGTGTAAAAATGCTGTAAAATGAAATGAGGATGCTGTCAAAAATAATGTCATAAATAGATTTTCTTTATCAATTAACTTCTATTAACTAAATTAATTCAACATTTGGTGTGACCATCCTTTGTGTTTAAAGCAGCTTTTGCCCTAGGTGCACTTGAGCATAGTTTTTCAGGTAGCTTTGCAGGTAGGTCGCTTGAAGCATCTTGGAGACGTTGCCACAGTTCTTCTGCTGTTGTCAGACTCCTTGTGCAAACAAAAATCTCACTGGATTATTACAATGAATGGCAAAATGAATGTTTGGAAATGTAAACTGATATTTCCTACTGACACACTACAGCAAAAAATTGAAAACTGACTTAAAACCATTTTTTAATTGGTGAAAATACTACTGTTCCAATAATTTTGGCCACCACTGTATGTTTACATACTATATTTGTGTGTACTGTGTATATTTATTATGTATATATAGAATGGGTCCAAGTATATACATACCAATATTTCAAATATATACATATATGCAGTGGTGGAAAGAGTACTGAAAAAATATACTCAAGTAAAAGTACCATTACCTTCCAAAAAATTTAGTGTGAGTAGAGTGTCCAGTTTTTCTCCAGTTGAATTGTAAAAAAAATATATATATATATAATACATGTAACATTTACGTAATGCTTAAATTTTGTTTAATATGTAAGATTGTTTTAAACAGTCATGTTCATATTGCTAATTGTATTTGATAAATTACACTTACAGTATGTAAATTGGGGTAAATGAACTTTGTTGAACATTTCTGCTAATGAATAGAGAGAATGTTCCCCTCTTGTGTGTCTGACCCGTTGTTACAGGTATGTTAGCCTGGATGTGGGGATGTATTATTAATTAATTTGTGGTGAATGAACTTTGTTGAACATTTCTGCTAATGAATAGAGAGAATGTTCCCCTCTTGTGTGTCTGACCTGTTGTTACAGGTATGTTAGCCTGGATGTGGGGATGTATTATTAATTAATTTGTTAAAAGAGTGTTCCCCTTGTGTCTGACCCAGTCATTGGTCTGACCTGCCCTGTTATTGTTACAGGAATAAATGGTTACGGAGTAAACCTGCCAAGTCTTTTTTATACAAGGAGAGTTTTCATCTATATAGCTGACTTGACCTAGTCTGCTACAGTGGCATAACAGATTAACAGCAGATTATATCATTGTACTTTTTTAATTTTCTGTTATTCTGTGTTCATACTATCATATTTGGAAAGGTGGTCCTCGGAATGTTTTTAAACAGTCATTGGTGGGCCATGAGTTGCAAAAGGTTGAGAACCCCTGATTTAGAGCATTAATTTGCAAAAAATGACAACTAGTCAAAATTACAAAAAAGATGCAGTGTTTTCAGACCTCAAATAATGCAAAGAAAACAGATTCATATTTACTTTAAACAACAAGATACTAATGTTTTACCTTAGGAAGAGTTCAGAAATTCAGATTTTCAATCACAGCTTTCATGTGTCTTGGCATGCTCTCCACCAGTCTTTTACATTGCAGTTGGATGACTGTTTGCAACTCCTGGTGCAAAATTCAAGCAGGTTGGCTTTGTCTGATGGCTTGTGACCATCCATCTTCCTCTAGATCATATTCCAGAGGTTTTCAATGGGGTTCAGGTCTGGAGATTGGGCTGGTCATGACAGGGTCTTTATCTAGTGGTCCTCCATCCACTGCTTGACTGACCTGTCTGTGTGGCATGGAGCATTGTCTTGCTGGAAAAAACAATCCTCAGAGTTGAGGAACATTGTCGGACCTTGCTGAAGCTCCCCCAGATCATCACTGATCGTCCACCAAATATCACAGTGGGTGCGAGACACTGTGACTTGTAAGCCTCTCCAGGTCTCTGTCTAATCATTAGACAACCAGGTGTTGGGCAAAGATTAAAATTGGACTCATCACAGATGGTCCCATCCTTATGGTCCTTTGCAAACCTCAGCCTGGCTCTTCTTTGCTTCTCATTGATGAAGGGCTTTTTTATAGCTATGCACGACTTCAGCCCTGCCCCTAGGAGCCTGTTTTGAACCATCCTCACCGTGCACTTCACCCCGTCCTTTTGTAGGTCACTTGATGTCATCCTACATTGTTGAGTGACATTTGACGGAGTTGGCGGTCATCAGTGGAGAGTCGTTTTTGCCCCAATGTCTGCAGCTTGACCTTGTTCTTATGAATTGCTATCTTTGAAATTTTAAGGATGGAAGCAACCTGATGCTCACTTTATCCTTCTGCCAGTAAAGCCAGAATCAAACCCTTCTTTTCCTCACTCAAAACTTTTCTTTTCAGTACTGACGAGATGCGCATGAAAATCGCATTTGATTTTTTGCACAGCCCTAGCTGGTCCTATTGCAAGAGGATAGTGATGACCACAGCAGTAGTTTTTATAATTTTCCTCGTTAAATAAGATTTGGGAGGTGATCACTTAACCAATACTTCATTAAGCAGAATGAGGTGTGCCTGTGTTGGAATGTGAATTCAACATACACTGGAACAGAATGTCTGCCATACATGTAAAAATTTGATGAGCATCTATCAACTCAACTCCATTTCTAGTGTACAAACTCAATATACTCTAGTTGCTTATGTCACCCATAATCATCTGATTCGCTCATTGATTTAGAATCATCCACTTGACAAGGCATCTTTAAAATGTTGTGCTCATGGCACAAGACACTGATTTAAAAAAATAAATAAACAAACCTCCATTTAGAGTAGGTTTAATCCAATTATTTAAAAAAATAATGCAGATTATAGAAAGATATTGTAGCCTGTGTAGACAGAAGAGCAAGACAGAACAGCAGTCTCCTGTTTTGGGTCAGATTTGTGGGTAAGTATATGGACACAGAAATGTATTTACAATGTCTTCATGCCTAGACATCAGTCATACCACCCTCCTAAAAAAGAGAGGCAGAGAAAGTGAGCTCCAATGTGTTTATAGATCAGACTCCTCCAGTAGTACCACAGAAAAAAGAGGGGGAAAAAATAAGGGGAAAGAAACAATCCCCTCCACCACCACAGGAGGCTGCACATAGTTTCCATTCGCTTCTTCACTTGCATTATAAAAATAATTAAAGGGGATGTTGTGAGGGGGAACAAGTGGCCCTGATGTCTCTCTGCTCTGTCATCTCAGCAGGTCCCATCCAGCGTCCACACAGGTCAGCTCACTTCAAACATCACCGTGCAGATTGGGTTGCATCTACTGTTGAGTCCAAGTGGAATTGTCGACCTTTTTTTTTACGTTTTGAATTAACACATGTGTAGCACATTGACGCATCAGTCAAAAACTTGAAATATGCTCACTGTAAAACAGTTTCATGACTTAGGTATTGACTTCATTATAGCCCTCATTCGTCTAGGCAATGGTTTATAATGTTCTTCAGTGGGAAACAGCTGCGGTGACCACAGGCTTTCACATTTGCCACAAGCTTCATTAAGATTACAAAGTGTTTGTCTTCTTTTCTGTGTTCATTTATCTTTGCTTTTGTAATTTGTATATGCTAGCAAATTGTTGTACATACGTCTCATGCTAATGACACCGAACGCCCAAACAATTCCTCGGGGCCACGTGGTGCTTGTATGGGGTGTCATGGGATACTTCGCTAAGCCAACTCTCTCCAAAATACCTGCGCTCATTTGAAACACATTAGAGAGCGATGTGTTCATTCTTTCCGATGCGAGGTGATGCACTTGTCTGGTATGAAGTCCTCAGTTTGTGGGCGGCCCTGAAAGTCGGGGGCCACGGAGTGGGCAGGGAAACGATGAAAAATGAAATGCAGCAGCCATTCCTGAAAACACACAAACGTGTCATATCCGCTTGCGTGTCTGGCTCTCAGGCCATGCAGTTTTTTCCTCCCACGAGCAGACGGTTGTGTGTGTGAGAGAGATGTGTTGTTGCCATGTGTTCTCTTTCATGCTGCGTGTTAATGAGTAAAGATGTACAGACGAAGGCGTAGCAATGTTTAACTGATTCTCACACGTTGCTGATTTCCCTTAATGTGAACATGCTTCCCCGTTTAGAGTTAACGCAGAGTTTGTGTGTTGCTGGGTAATGAGTGATCCAGTTTTGGGATCATTTGGAACCGTTTTCGTTAGTGTAAAAATAGAGTAAATTACTGAATTTAGTGTCTTAAACATCAGAAGTTTATCAAGGTTTCCTGATGTTTTTCTTTTCCCCTCTAAAATGCCATGTTGCAAAACATATGTGATATATTACTTGTGTTAAGCCACCAAAACATGTATAAATGTTTTTACAAGAGGTTTCATTTCACACGAGACTGGCTCATATATAATGCAGTGAGTGACACAATGACCCGCGCTGTTTGCCACAAAAATGCAAGGAAAAAGCTGCTAAATTTTTCCATTGGCATAGAGACAAAATATGTTCAATAAAAATTATGCAAAATACAGTTCCATAGCCAGTAGGAAATATTCTCAATTCACCCGCTGTTGGTGGGTATATTACAGAGCCATTTGCTCTGTAATATTATTTGCTTTTGGAGAAATACCATTGATGTGAATGTTCGCTTATAGTTGTTCCATAGTAGCCTAATTGGTCTGCATACTACTGTGCTACTTTAAAGAACAGTGTGAGTACAAGTCTGTCCCATTCATCAGATGTCTTGCATTCATACAGACTTACAAACCAACAGTGGTGACTCATACGTGACCCATCACAATGTAATTTTCCCATCAAACTGCTTGAATGGTCTGCAAAATTTGCCACTGATGATTCAAACGCGAGTTTTGAGCAGTGTAGAGTAGCGCTTGTTGTTTGTCGTTTCTCTGATCAAAAATGCAGACATGGTTTTATGTTTACGTGGCGCGATCCAATCAGTGTACACCTCGCTTTTCAGAACGATGAGCTTTGTAAAAATCGACACGTTTCAGAAAGGCGGGGCATAGAGGAGCAACAATAATGTACATTTTGTGGAAAATAATGTTTTTTGAACATTAAACCGCATAAACACATTGCATTACACCAAATACACAACATAATGTTCTTTTTAGCAACGTCATATGACCCCTTTAAAACCTGCTGAATCGGTGAATCACTTTAGATTTATTTAGACTACATGAAGCATCTAAACAATCTGCTTCAATAAAATTCCTTTTAAAAAGAATAATTAGAACTAGTGAATTCAAATGCACATTTCCAGTTATGGAAGTTATGCTGATTTATTCATGAAAGTGTTGCTTAGGTTTTGATGTGTTCTTAAAGGTAATGTTCTAACTCATATGTAATTGGTTGGGGAGATAAAGTGATTTTTCCATGCAGTGTTTCGCTGCTAAAGAGCAGTGAGGTGTGCAGCCATGGAAAGTGTTTAAAATATCCTACTGGGAATTAGTTAGCCATAGACTCTAATTTCGTGGCTGGAAGCACATTAAAAAGGCTGAGAACTGATGCCAGAAGATAAAACTATGCATTGAGATGTGTGTGTAATTGTCAGTCAAATTTTGATTGCCTGTGTGTGTGCCAGTTGATCTCCTAGCAAATGTTTGTCTGTAACCAGGAAAGGAAAACACTCTCAAGGGAGCAGGGTCTGTATAGATTTCAAGTTATGTTATTTATCTCTCATGTGCATGGCACATGGAATGTATGTTTGAATGCATGTCTTGTGTGATTAAAAATTTGGCACGTGGCTTTAAGTGGGCAGGGAGAGTGCCAGGATCCCATGCTTGATCTGTTTTGGCGGATGATTAATTTGGATTGGCCTGAATCCTGTTTTCTCCTCTTGTTGTCAGCAGGCTTATTTTAGATCCCAGGATCAAGAGGTGACTTTCCATGGCAGAAAATTAGCCGCTAGTAGAAGCTTGTTTAATTAGCCCAAGATTAATTAATCTGCATCTTTTGCGGACAGAGAGTGAACGCTTTGCAGGTGGGGCACAGCACTACCAGAAGATCTATCTTCTGCTCAGATGTTTGTTTTTCAATGGGACTCCTTCACCCGTTGGGTCTAGAAATAGCAAGTCCACTTTGCACATGCAGTTCATTATTCCAAAATAATATTATTTAGCGCATCTACATGCTAAACTTGATCATTTGAAACTCAGTTATGCTATTTTGGGAATTCTGGGAATCAGCAGTTGTTTGTAGTGGCAGAAGATGTGTAGATTTCAGGATCCTGTTGCAGATCACCTTGATGTCATCCTTGGTTAGGCTGGACCACACGGGTGTGCAGTCCATGGCTCTGGTCTGTATTGTGAGACTGGTCTGTTTTCACAGCTGCTCTGTTCTGCTCAGAGTGCTCTACCTCACATCTCATCACCATCAGACTCAGTCAGTCCCTGCCAACCTCTCCTGGACATTAAAGGGGTCATATGATGTTGCTAAAAAAGAACATTATTTGGTGTAATGAAATGTGTTTATGCAGTTTAAGGTTACAAAAACACATTATTTTCCACATACTGTACATTATTGTTTCTCCTCTATGCCCCGCCTTTCTGAAACGCGTCAATTTTTACAAAGCTCATCGTTCAGAAAAGCGAAGTGTACACTGATTGGCCAGCTATCCAGTGCGTTGTGATTGGCCGAATACCTCAAGCGTGTGACGGAAATGTTACGCCCCTTACCATACTGTGATGCCGTGTCCCGGCACGATGAGACAAAACCAATCAAACCCATAACAAACGAGGCATTTGTTGCATCCAGTGGGGAAATAATTACTGATTATAATGACTTATACTCTCTTTTTGTGCGTTACATTGCATCGCACCGTGTAAACATAAAACCATGTCTGCATTTGTGATCGGAGAAATGACAAACAACAAGCACTATCGCTTTCACAACGAAACACAGCGTCTCCACGACATGGCAGCGGCAGCAACAATACTAGAGCGAGAATCAAAGTTAAGCCTTCTTTCTTTGCATATACATTTGGATGGTGTTATGCAAATCTTCCCACACAGTGACGTAGACATGTGGGGAGTGTTTAAACGAGGCGTTTTAGGAGGGCGTGGACGAGTCTTAACTTTTTAAATAGAATATCTCTTTGGGTTTGAGACTTTAGTCTTTGCAACTTTAGGGATCTTTTCTATTCACGAACAGCTTGTAACACTCCAAAGAGAAAGGAAAACTTGAAAACGCATCATATGACCCCTTTAATGGCATTCTCAAAACCTCTAGGTGATCTGCTTTAGTTATAGATAGACAGACAGACAGAACACTTCCTTCCCAAAATGCATTACCTGCATACCTTTTTTGCAAGAGATAGACAGACAGACAGACAGACAGACAGATAGTTAGACAGATAGACAGATAGATAGATAGATAGATAGATAGAATATTTAATTCCCCAGAATGCATAACCTGCATATCTTTTTCTAGACAGACAGACAAAGTGACAGACCGACAGAGAATTAAAATGTTTAATTTCCCACCAAACATTTTTCTTGATAGATAGACAGAACACTTTATGTGCCTCCTCTACCTGCATTCTTTTTTCTAGACTGTCAGACAGACAAAGAATATTTCATTTCTCAAAACACATTTCATTTACCTTTATCTTTATTGATAAATAGACAGACAGACTAGTGCTGGGCGGTATACCGGTTCATACCGAATACCGGTGTTTATTTTTCTTATGATATGAATTTTTAAAATACAGCAATACCGGTGTCGTTTAAATAATGTTCGGAACGCGTTTGGGGTGGGGGTCTCTTTTCACTGTGGCGAGGACACAGCTGTATGTGTTACTAAGCGTGAAAGTTCAGAAACTGAAGCTGTAGAACTAATAGAACGTGATGACACAGAAGAACTCGTCCACAATATCCACCGCCCGCTGCCATCAGCTCCCGCGTCTCACACACACGAGGGCGAATTCAGCGCTAGATTTAGCAACTTTCAGACGCTTTTAGCGGCTTTTTTCCATAGAATATTCATACTGACAAACCTAGCGACTTTTTTGGATAAACCTTAGCTATGGTTCAGTTGGAAGATTTTGCCAGTGCTGTCCCGCGAACGCGAGGTCTGACTTTCCCGGAGAAGTGTCGCCTCTCTCGGCGTCTGTTCTGTGCAGTGAGCGGCAGAGAAGCAGCGAATTCAGTTGGCCGCACCGCAGCCGACACGTCAATAAATGAGTACAAAACAGCGTTTCCTAGCACCTGTCACTTACTGATTGTTTGGAATTATAAATATGAGCGTAGTTCGTCTGTTAATATCACATGCACTTTTTTCTTTGTTGTTTTTTTTAGTTTGCTACTCAGACGCAGGCAGTGCGCTGCATGAGACAAAAAAGTAATATAGCCAAAACCACCGCATAGCCGCTCTTTAGTGTAGATGCATGTTGATTTTATCAGACGATGCCACGATTATAAATGAGAGTGACTCCTAGTTAATATGTATTAAAAGGGGTCGTGTTTAGTCACTATTTAGTGTGGTATTTTTTGACAATATTCACTCATCATGACAGTAAAATAGGGCATTCTAAGTCAATATACTGCAGTATTTCCTCTCTCAAACAGTAGAAAATATGGTTAACACCCGGTCATGCATGAAAAAAAAATACCGTCATGTACCGTGAAACCGGTATAATTTTGAAAAATACCGTGAAAAAAATTTTTGGTAATACCGCCCAGCACTAGTCAAGACATATTTAATTAAATTCTGATTTAATTAATTGCTGACCACTTAGTTGATTCAATTGATTGATCGATTCAACCAAATCATTCAAAAGAACCCATTCAAAAGAATGGTTTGTTTGCAAATCAGGTATTGTGTATGTCTGTATGTGTTTGTTTATAAGAATAGCTCTGAAAAGCTCCAAAAAACTCATGCTGAGACAAACACTTACCTTCTAGGAGCTCTTCAAAATCATCAACAAAAAACTCTCGAAGTGGAGGTCGCCTGGGCTGCTTTAACGTGTTTACAAGTTGCTGGATTTTAGCTGAAACACGACTGCTAACTGGGACTCCTAAGGAAGACACACACGTGTTAATGCACAGCAACACACACAAACCTGGAAAAAAACAAATATTATCATTCAAACATGAATCAAATTTCCTGAACGAGCCTATAAACACACACACAAGGCTGTCTGGGTTTAAAGGACTGGCCATAAATAGATTAGATGGATGGCTGAATGTGCACAATGAAGATGTTC
>NW_015642053.1:590782-592073 GCF_001515625.1 Sinocyclocheilus rhinocerous | reverse complement strand
CGTTTTAGGAGGGCGTGGACGAGTCTTAACTTTTTATAAAGAATATCTCTTTGGGTTTGAGACTTTAGTCTTTGCAACTTTAGGGATCTTTTCTATTCACGAACAGCTTGTAACACTCCAAAGAGAAAGGAAAACTTGAAAACGCATCATATGACCCCTTTAATGGCATTCTCAAAACCTCTAGGTGATCTGCTTTAGTTATAGATAGACAGACAGACAGAACACTTCCTTCCCAAAATGCATTACCTGCATACCTTTTTTGCAAGAGATAGACAGACAGACAGACAGATAGTTAGACAGATAGACAGATAGATAGATAGTAGAATATTTAGAATATTTAATTCCCCAGAATGCATAACCTGCATATCTTTTTCTAGACAGACAGACAAAGGACAGAGAATACAGAGAATTAAAATGTTTAATTTCCCACCAAACATTTTTCTTGATAGATAGACAGAACACTTTATGTGCCTCCTCTACCTGCATTCTTTTTTCTAGACTGTCAGACAGACAAAGAATATTTCATTTCTCAAAACACATTTCATTTACCTTTATCTTTATTGATAAATAGACAGACAGACTAGTGCTGGGCGGTATACCGGTTCATACCGAATACCGGTGTTTATTTTTCTTATGATATGAATTTTTAAAATACAGCAATACCGGTGTCGTTTAAATAATGTTCGGAACGCGTTTGGGGTGGGGGTCTCTTTTCACTGTGGCGAGGACACAGCTGTATGTGTTACTAAGCGTGAAAGTTCCCAAACTGAAGCTGTAGAACTAATAGAACGTGATGACACAGAAGAACTCGTCCACAATATCCACCGCCCGCTGCCATCAGCTCCCTAGCGGCTTTTTCCCATAGAATATATATACTGACAAACCTAGCGACTTTTTTGGATAAACCTTAGCCTAGATTCAGTTGGAAGATGTCGCCAGTGCTGCCCCGCGAGCGCGAGGTCTGACTCTCCCGGTGCAGTGTCGACTCTCTCGGCGTCTGTTCTGAGCAGTGAGCGGCAGAGAAGCATCGCTTTCAGCTGGCCGTATCACAGCCGACTCGTCAATAAATGAGTACAAAACAGCGTTTCCAAGCACCTGTCGCTTACTGACTGTTTGGAATTATAAATATGAGCATAGTTCGTCTATTAATATAATGCAATTTTTTTTTGTTGTTACTCAGACGCAGGCAGTGCGCTGCATGAGACAAAAAAGTAATATAGCCAAAACCACCGCATAGCCGCTCAACATGCATCTACTGTACATGCATGTTGATTTTATCAGACGATGTCGC
>NW_015642053.1:588901-589068 GCF_001515625.1 Sinocyclocheilus rhinocerous | reverse complement strand
CCCCGCGAGCGCCGCGAGCGCGAGGTCTGACTCTCCCGGTGCAGTGTCGACTCTCTCGGCGTCTGTTCTGAGGCAGAGAAGGCAGAGAAGCATCGCTTTCAGCTGGCCGTATCACAGCCGACTCGTCAATAAATGAGTACAAAACAGCGTTTCCAAGCACCTGTCGC
>NW_015642053.1:568308-588794 GCF_001515625.1 Sinocyclocheilus rhinocerous | reverse complement strand
TGTACATGCATGTTGATTTTATCAGACAATGTCGCGATTATAAATTAGAGTGACTCCTGGTTAACATGTATAAATGGGTCGTGTTTCGTCACTATTTAGAGTGGAATTTTTCTACAATATTCACTCATCATGACAGTAAAATAGGGCATTCTAAGTCAATCTACTGCAGTAGTCTATTTCCTCTCTCAATCAGTAGAAAATGTGGTTTACACCCGGTCATGCATGGAAAAAATAAAAAATAAATACCGTCATATACCGTGAAACCGGTATAATTTAAAAAATATTGTGATATTAATTTGTGGTCATACCGCCCACCACTAAGACAGACACAGACAGATAGAATGTTTCATTTCCCAAAATGCTTTGCCTGCATATATTTTTCTAGAAATATATACTTTTACCATTTTCTTGATAGATGGATGGATGTATGGATGGATGAATGTTCATCAGAGATGGCTGGAACAGGCAGAAGTGGGTATCTGTCAGGAATCTGCCACCAGAAATTCTTCATGGTCGTGACAGCTGTAGACTTCCACTCTCCCTTGTTTGTTTTCACTGCTTTTCATCTCTAAACAGCAGACAAATAAGTCAATACTCAGTACTGCCCTTCGGCAGCCAAGAACGTTTTTCATATTTGTAGCATTTGTAGATATATCCATGGAACTCAGGCCTCACCCAAAGGAACATGGCTTTAATTAGACCCCTCTGTGATTTGGTGTGAGTCAGGAGGGAACCCTTTCACAATGTCCTGCTTCCTATTTGCTGCACATCCGATTCTCTCTGTGTGTACACAGAATAAATAAGGCGCATAGGAAATTTGCACGAATGTCTTGTCACAGTGTGGTTATGTTGTGCAGGAAATACTGACAGGCTCTGAGGCAAATTAGCTGTGTATTTCTTGGGGAAAAATATGAAAATGTTATTGTGTAATCACAAAGCTTTGGAGATTTCAGTCTTTCCCAATTCAGAATGAAAAGAGCTGTACTTGTACTTACACTTGCTTTAAATTTCTACCTACTTCAACTTAAAAACCTAAGTTCAGTTGCTGTCTTAATTTTAAACTTAAATTTTTAAAAGAATTGGTCGTACAACTCATTTTTAACTTATGTTAAATTAACTTAAAAATTTGAGTTGAATCTTGTAAAGTGAATTTGAAATTGGTTAAATTTGATGAGCTCAAGTAATGGAAAAACATATGTTGACTTGACTGGCAATGGCATCCCACTTCTGTTTTTATTTTGTGTGAATGGCATCCATCAGTATTTGCACTTATTGTAAACTAGATGCTTTTTGTTGCTATTTACATTTGGCACAACATTACCACAACATTTCACAACGAGTAGAAATAGCCAATGCCTTAACACATTCAGTCAGTAATGGGATGCATGGTCAATTGCATGGAGACACGAAATTGTGCTATGAAAAGAAAAAATGACCTAATCTACTTCCCAAACAGCTATCCTGCCAAAGAACAAATATGCTAATTTGCCAAAGTGATACCACTCGCAAATTAAAACAAAGGAGCTCGGTCATCCAAAAATCACACTCCATTTGCATTTTCCCTTTCCAAACATCAACACCACATGACAGAGCAATTGGTCTCTGATGGCAGCAACTCCTTTGCTTGCATGCTGAGACCTCGGCATGACCATGCACATGGCCCTGGTCTGCTTGCTCTGTCTCTCACCTTCCTTAATACCTCACAGCTGAAAGCAGTCACCAGCTCCTGTCCAATTCAATGATATCGGTGAAAAACAAAGAGGTGTCTTGCCAGAACTAAATATATCTGTGAAAAATAAAAGTTGCATTCCATTTTTTTTAACAATGACAATTAAAATAAACACTAGTGTAATGTCAACATCAAGGGAGCTGGATTTCGTGTCTTCTCACTTTGTTTTCCGACATTGATTCTCAGTGGATCCTCTTTATTTAATTGTATTTTTTTCTTCATTTATTTTTTCCCCCCTGTTTGGACAGCTAGCGTGCTAAGCTGACTGGCCCTACAACTGAATAGGCCATTTGGAAAAGCATGTGAGTGGGTTTTGTGTGTGTGTGAAAACTGTGAAGGTGAGTAAATGGTTGTTTTTGCCTGTGCTTTTACTGGAAAAGGAAAGAGAGATGAACTGCTGAAATATCCTATTTCATGCCTTCCGAGTGAAAGTGGTTATTAATTCGTTTTTTTTGCCTTTGGCCAATAAAAGCAATGAATGGTAACAGGGCAGAAAAGATTAACCCCAGTGCTAGAAAAAAATGTTTGGAAAGAGAATTAAAAAGTAGGTGAAAATGTCGGAGACCAAAATTTTCCATTCTGCCATCACACCTGATTTATCCAAGATATTACTGGAAAGCTTGCCATGGCGGCCGTCTCTCGCTCTATACACTGAGGCCCAGTCGTAGTCTCTCCAGGCGCCCTTAATCATGGAGCGTGCAAACACATGTGAAGGTTCTGTGGCTTCATCAGTGTATTTCCAGATATTAACATCACCAAGAGAGGAAACATTTATGATTAAAAAATAATAATAACAGGTGAAAAAAGCCACTGAAATTAGACCCAGCTGGAAATATCGGTGACGGTTAAGTCAAGCAGAGGAAGAGAGGGAGGGAAAAAGAGAGTGAGAGAATGTGAACGAGTACAACATGTAGAAACAAGTTTCATAATGAACATACGTATGAACTTATGACCAGGATTTACACTACAACTATGTTTTCTATGCAGATTGTAGGGGGAAATAGGTGAAATTCGTGAATACATCGAAAAGATGTATTAAAAATACACTCTAAAAAATGCTGGGTTAAATACAAACCCAGCGCTGCGTAAAATATGGACAAACCCAGCTATTGGGTTGTTTTGACCCAGTGGTTGGGTTACTACCCAGAAGGTTTCGGTTAAACATTTAACACAACCGCTGGGTCAAAACAATCCAGTTGCTGGGTTTGTCCATATTTCTCCCAGCGCTGGGTTGTATTTAGCCCAGCATTTTTTAGAGTGAGTAAAATCTTTTAGGGTCATTCTGAGAAATGGGAAACATTTTCCATTTTGAAGCACATTTGGATTTTAAACAATTTAAGAAATGTAACCTAGCAAACACAACATGTTCCCGTAATCTTAGTTTATGGCTCTGATTTTTTCAAAAGGAATACAAATGACACCAAATCTGTCTGACTTGTTGTTAAACACAGCTCAGTTTATTACATCCTTATTAATACTTTAAAGCATAATCAAATGAGTCTTTGTGACTTGTCTTGTTGTGGATAGATTTGAGATACATGTTCCACCTGAAAAAGTTAGCATAAAAAGCATTAAAATCATTCAGCCTGACAGGCATGATGGAGTCAAAGCCTTCAGAAAATAATTATTCTTTCTTATTTTGTCAGACATTACCTAGAAACTGTGTAATGAACACTATAAATCCTTTTCAGGCTGTATCAATCTTCTCTGCTTTGAAGATCCCCTGAAAAAAGGAAAATGTTATCACAGTTTTATCTCTGGAAGCAACTCTGTTGAAGTACCTTTTTATTTTAGGAACAGGCAGACTTACAAAAAGAATGAAAATAAATTTTCATATGGGAGGATGTTGTAATCCTTTGATGCAAACATGCTGTTGTGATAGTGACAAGGTAACGAGGAGTTTGGCGGGAATGTCGGAATATCTGGATTTCCTGTCTATAGCACCACCTGCATCTTATGATTTTCATTCATGGTGACTTTGACCCTCAAAGGGTCTTGAATATTTCCGAAATGGTGACAGTATGAATGGTGCTGAGATTGCTGGAAGACTTTGATTCTCTGGAGAAAACAACCGTTACTGTGAGTAGATCTCACCTCTCTACACCAATAGCCATTCAATGTTGTTGTTTGTCTTCTGATCCCAGCTGAACAGTTGGCACTGGCTTCTGCTCACAATGTACCTTCTTATGAGAACAGCTAATAGCTCCCCATCCCTCCCAAACGGTGACCTTCCCTCGACCCATCTTTAATCATAACATAGTGCTCGATGTCAAAGCCCCTCTAAATCTTGCACCATTTATTGCCTCTTAGCATCTCACCATCCACTGTACAATGATGTGGTTCTACAATGGAAAATGTTGGTTCTTTTGATTTCTGCTTTTCTGTTTCGCCCAATGAGTGATTTAGGCACAATCCACTTATTGTTTTTTGAACCTCAAGACCTTTTCTGGCATAAGAGGTCTCACTTATTTTAGTGATGATGTACCTGTTTAATAAAGTTTCTTTTATTAATTTCCATGGTTATGGCCTCTGTTATTCCACAACAAAGCTGGTTTATGAGGCATCCGACAATGTAAAGCCCAGCTCTGTAAACCAGAGATCTTCCATGATGTCACTGCCTCCTGCCAGGTGCATGACGAGCACGGACAGCGGGAAATGTTGTCACTGTCCAAATTTCAATCACTCGCTCAGTCAAAAAGCAATTGTACCGATACATGAAAGTTGCTGCACAATTAAATAGGGAAAAATATATCTGCTCAGAATCAAGTGTTTAAAAGGGTCATCTTTGGAAATGATTGTGAATCCAAAACACACGTGTTCGTATTTTCACATCCTCAGTGAATGGAGAGCACCCAGTGGTCTCGCTGACAGGCCAGCTGTAGGTGGTCTGAGGCCAACTGGAGGAGCTGGAGAGAGCTGTTTATGGAAGAAGGTTACAGAAAGCACACACTGAGAAACATATCCCAAACATTCCTACTGAGAACGTCTCTGCGAAAGTCAATTAACATTGCATGGCAGAAAAGCTCACATCCTTATTGGCGAAAGTTCTCAAGGGCTATTGAAACCACTACTGTGGCATTTTAACTTGGAGTTTGTCCTCAACAGTAACCTTCTGTGATACCCAGCTACACAAAAACATCACTTCCGACATTGCTTGATTCCTGGCTATAAAGAATTATGGATCATTGGAATAGTCAAACACAGGAAAGTTAGCATTCAGCTGAACACTGGGCAGTAGGTTGATCAGGAAGCTGAATGTGTGTCTAGTTCATTCCCAGAAACGTGATTGGTGCGACTCAACTCGGCTCAGATGGGATCTGCACACAGTCTATTGTGCTTATCGATGACTGGGTTCCTGAACAATATGACCTCATTCAAGCTGGTAACGGGTGGGGTGCCCTAAAGAGTTCAGAAATGCCACAGGATCAGCCCACATTTGGTTTTTGCTGTGGCACTGTTGCACTTTGTTTCATATATCCGTTTCAGATATATAGTGTAATTCATATAGACAGTTTCCATATAAATGTGTATCATTAATATGGTTTATTGCATACTTTTTTAGGAGCTAACCTGCTCTGCATGGTTCTGATTCAGATCTACAAATTGAAGGGCAGAAATCAATAGCTTAGTTCCAAAAAACATGAGCTCATGGAAAAGCTGGAACTAGCAGGCAATTTTAAATTTATGATGTTTTGTAACACTTTTTCTTATAATATTTTAAAATATGTATGCATAATTTTTTTTTTACTGCTGTGTGGGTATGCAATCCAGGGTTTTAACTAAACTGGGAATGCTTTTTTAAAATTCCAAATAGGAATTTAACAGGAACTATAATTGAAATTTGAATTTTAAGAAAGTATAGAATTAAACATTTACATATATAAAATACATTTATATAACCACAGAAAGTGTCAAAAATGTTTAGTGTAATAATCTTTGAAGATGTTGTAGGCCTTACAGACAGAATGATTTACATACCAGAGCTGAGGAATACTTAATTTCCCAGAATGCCATTATCTGCCATTACACTTCTTGTCATTCTAATACAAATTCCCATTGAACATCCTATGGGATATAACCAATTAAATTAAAATTCCAGTTCATGGATTGTGTATTTTGAATTAATGATGTATCATGAATTCTGAATTTTCCACAACCATACAGTACCTAAACATGAGTATGTTAACAGTTTGATACTCTTTTAAGCACAGATATGATAGCACTGTTGAACCATGCATGCATCTTATCCTCATCTCATATACTTCAATTCCACAGGCCACAGTCTGTAGAGTTACTCCATCATGAGAAAAACAGGTTTGCTGACTGGTGTGACCTCAATGACCCGTTTTATTCTGAGCTCAGTGAACTGTGCGCACATAACAGGAAAGTGAACATGAATCAGTTTTCTCCGAGATTTCCCAACAAGGTGCAGGGTGTAAACACAGCTGATGTTCTGATGATCAGATGTGTGAATGTGTGCGTTTGCTCCTATGCTTTTTCCATCCTACCCAAGGGCTCTGGGCCATTGATTGAATGTGCTTTAATGGCTATTTGTTTGGCATTTCCGTTTCCTCACACGTTTGTCAAAGTGTGCACTCGTGCCCATCGTTCTCATTGATCACTGCTGCTATTTGTGTGTCTCTGTGTTATAGGTGGGAAATAAAATAATACACTTTGCAAGGTTTAAAGCAATAGCTTCAAATAAGAAATAACAAGATTACATGTGAAACAAAGGTTAAAAGGTTGCTTCTAAAATCTCTGGTTTTAATTGAATACTTCAGTCTGGATTTTAATCGTTTAAATCTGGTTGGGGGCGAGAATGCTGTAATAGTTTATGCTCCATCTGCAAATGAGTGACTGTACGTATTGACAAAAATATTGTTTATACCCTTGAACTTTTTTGCGGCAATGCTTACTAACCTTTTGAACATGCAATGTGATGGACAGCCAAAATAACAGATGAATCAGACTATACTATCTGCATTAAAAGAGTATGAGAATTTCTGGCAATAGCAAAACTGCCTGTGTAAAAACAACACCACCAAAAAAATGATATAACAAATATATTTTTTCACTCTCTCAGGAAGCTGTTTCTAATATAGTTGTCAGGAACAGATTTTTACTGCATTGAATCAGCCTTATGAAAAGCATGATTCATGGTGTCCAGAAGCAAAATGAACAACCCTACACACACACACAAAGCAGCAGCAGCAGCAGTCCAGTGGAAAATGCTGCCCTCATTTTCCATTAAGACAATAGAAAATTAATTAATGACCTTTAAGTAATTATTGGATTGGGGGAAAAAAGACAACATGGAGGACGAGTTCAGGACCGCTTCGAAACAAAGAAAGAGTTGTGCTTATGGAACAGTGTTTGATGTCATAGTGTAATACCAGGCATTTATGGTAGAAATAACATAAGCCTTCATCAAGAAGATGGATATAGGCCATCCAAACTGGTATTATTTGGGTATTCCACATATTTTCCATTCATACACTTCGATGTCCACTTTAGAATCACTTATTCGATGAACTTCCCGGTGAGTTAGTGTGACAAGGAGATCTATTTCACATTTTAGGAGTCTATTACATTTGCCAGTCTGAATTGCTAAGGCGATTAAATGGGTAACTGAAAACATTACAATTGAACCCAACTTTTGCGTGCATTGCCTACATATTGAAATTAAGCAATATAGAGTGCTATTGTACTGAATACCAGTTACTTTGTCTATTTTTACAATGAAAATTGTCCCAAACTTGATTCAAAGTGATAATTTTTGAACAATTCATTTATTTTGAAGGAATCCTTTATATGACTTCGGTATAACAAGTTGTCTAAGAGAAGGCACAACATCATTTCATTAATTTCGTTCTTAGATTTAGAATCAAATTATTTGTTCAACTCCTGAGTCCCCACTGTTTATAGATTTGTTTCTTCATCAGATTTGGAGGAATTTAGCATTGCATCACATGCTCGCCAATGGATCCTCTGCAGTGAATGGGGCCTGAGTCCAAATGGCTAGTAAAAGCATGATCTACATCTAGAATGGCTTGCGGGTGAGTAAATTTTCATCGAATCTTCATTTCTGAGTGAACTATTCCTTTAATTGGACTCCAGAATTCTATTCTAGAACAGATTCTACTTGTGTAAAGAATGAATAAGCACATTTTAAAGTAGAGGGAAGCTTAACGGTGAGTCAGATATTATTGCAGGTTATGCAGCACTGGCCTGCAACTCACTGTGGCTGCAGAGATGCCATGCTTCAGAAAGAACGAAAATGAGTAAGGGGGATAAAGAGGGGAAAAAAGAGAAAGAAGGAGCGCGAGTTAGTGATTGTGGATGGAGATATTGAGAGCGGAAAGCCTAATGGTTGTGGTGAAGAGGAGTACGGGATTGGAGGAAATTAGCTGATGTGGAAAATGTTCAAATGCCGTGACTGAAAGACTGAATTCTGGTCCACGCCCACGACCACATCCATTTACCTTTACTGTAGATGCAGATATGGCATCAAATCATTGGCAAGGTTCGATCTTAACTCAGACATAAATAAAACATTACAACCCATGTGGAACGTGACCAGCATACCATCCAACAGCCAAAGTCATGTGATGTAATCATTTTGGATGTGGACTTGACACACCAGGCATGATCTGCGTTAGAAAAAGCAATAATTATTTCAAAGCCAGACAAAATAAAATGACTCACTCATATTATAATTAGAAAATAAATATGACAAAGTAGTGAATTTCAGAAATGTTTGATATGATAAAACACGATAATAAAAAAATATTTGCGACACACCGCCAATTGTAGCGCAAATAAAAGGAAAGTCCCAAAAGGCTTGAGGATGACAAATCCTGTGGCTGAAACTAGACAAATTATCGGCACTCATCCAATCCATCTAGGCCAGTAAACAGTTTTGCCTGGAATCCATGTAGATAAGGGTGCGTCAACACGATGGCCAGCCAGTAGCCTTCAACTGTTCCCATTTGGGTTCCCTCAATTGCTGTCTGGAGAGTGTTATGGGATCTGTCTCAACTTTTTGTAATTGTGCTCTGTGTGAGCAGGAAGACGTAGGAGGCACTCGGCATTAACCTGACGCTTCCTAACCCACAGATGTCGGTCCTGATGTTTGGTGGCGCGCTTCACACCACGCTCCACCTAGCCTGAGTCACGATATCTAGACTTGAATAAAATAACAGATTAAAAGTGCTGCTGAAATATGCCTGTCCGATCTGGAGCTGGATTCTTAAAACATTCTTAAGAATAAAATTATTCTTAATTGCTATTTTCTACTTATTTTAAACCTAAAAATGTAACTAAAAGTAAAATGAAAGTGGAAAATAAAAAAAAATACATATTTCAAATTATCAATGAAAACTAATAGTATCTCAATCATACTAAATAACACTTACCACATGCTGTAATATATATACAATAATAAACCCCTCGAATGTACAAAACTTATAACAGACCTTGAATTCTATTTGATTTCAGATTTTATTTTCTATCAAGAAATATAGATTTATCAGCAATCAAATTAACCTTACACATTTGTGAGCTTTCAAGAACCTTGGAGCGGCCTATGGATAAATATGTCAAGAAGCAACGTAGCAGTCTGATGATGTTTTGATGGGTGAACTCTGGGGAGGGCGAGAAGGTCTTCAGACAAACAAGGAGGTAGATTAAACTGGTTTACAAGTAAGGGAGGGGAACAGACTAAGCTTTGGGCCTGGAAAGCGGTGACCCCTGACAGGAGTGAGGGATCAGGGAAGAGGGTCTAAAATCTCCAGAACTGTCACTCTCCTCAGGGGATGTTGTCGCGCCTGAGGCAAGGCAACTGAGTCAACACAATGTGGGGCTCGTGGTGGTCTCTTTCACCTAGACCCTTCTGACCAGGCGGAGAAGCTAGCTGTGCATATTCAGTAAACAGAGAAAAACAGCGGACGTTGAATAACCGCAGGCCAAGGGTGGCGAACTCAGGAATGGTGGTGGTAGAGCGAGAGTGAGGAAGACGAGTCGTCATGTAGAGCATTCTTAAATTCTTTGACTGCTAATACATGCCTCAAATCAGTCATGCATTTTTATGCTGTTTTTGTAGTTACAGTAGCTGCTCTATTGTTTGATGCTGATATGTTCTTTTACAACGGAAAATCTCAAACATCTAGCGTGCTTGCCTTGAAGCCACGACTATGGTTTGAATGAGAAGAAAAACTGTACCTTTTGGACCATGGTTTGATTGTGTTGGCTGGATAGTCCGTGTTAATAGTGGAAGGAGAAAGCCTGTCTATTAGAGAATAGTGAAGATATCAAGTGTCCTGCCGTTGAAATGTGGTTTAGCTGCTAGTTTGACCTGATTTTCTGTCATTATTATTTGAGAACTCTGTTTTTCGCAAACCAAAATGTGACTGGTGCCCTTACACGCATTGAATCTGACATCTTTTTTTTTTTGAAGATCTAAATAAGAGTCTGAAATTATCAGCCCACAAAGTGTTAAATGGATATTTCACCCCAAAAAAAACGAAAATTCCGTCATCAGTTGGTCACCCTCATGTTGTTCCAAACAAAACAAAAAAATTGCAGGTGTGGAATAAATTACAGAATTTCATTTTTGGGTGAACTATCCCTTAAATAATTTACTTTAATTTAAATGTAAATTACAATATCTGTGTATGGTTTAACAATGAATAGATTGTTTTTAAAAGAATGACATGATTATGCTCTGCACTTTGCTTCTGACAGCATCCCACCCAACCTGCGACTATTCCAGCTTCAAACAGTAAAGCCGTGCAACAAATGGTGTTTGCAATTTTTTAAAAGCCTATCAGCTTCTTACTGACGTAGGCAATCAGTGTATATTGAAAGGCAATATAGTATTGACTAACTCTTTAAAAGTCACTAAAGGGCAACACTTTCCAGTGATGGGCAACACAAGTGATTTTTATATCTGCTGTAGAACAATGGCCACCTTATGCACAGTTACATTAAACACATACTCAGAAACCAAAATATGGGTCTAGGTCTAATTTCTTTTTCCTTGAAAATGTTTGCATGTGCATTCAGGGAATCCAGCACAATCAATAAAGCAATGCATACTTAAAAAAAAAAAAAAATCTTGTCATATGCATTATTTGTAGCGAACAAAATAATACAACAGAAAATACAACAGCTCACAGGTACAGCCCCCATAAACTTTATTATGCCCTTATTATGACTTGTTTTGCATGGTATAACCCCTTTGTCATTGCATGCAAACTATGTTGGGGTGATAACACAGTTTTTTTCCCTCCCACAGCACTTCCAATGTAAAAACAATCCTGTAAGTCAAGGCATTCTAGAAGAGAAAGAGAAAAAATAGGTAAGAGAAACTAATGCAATGTCCATTAAAGGTGGGGTAAGCGATTTCTGGTAGCCAATGTTGACATTTGAAATCACCAAAACAAACACGCCCCTACCCCAAAAGGGTCTCGTCCCTATTTTGATAGCTCCGCCCCACACATACGTACGCAACCCAGGCAACGATTAGTTCTGTGAAACAAAGCAAAACCAATGTTACACCATGTCTACACCGGACGCAAGTGGCGCGGCGTGACAAAATACTATAGAACTCATAATCGGTTTTCAACCTGTGGGGGCGCCAGCACCTGTCAAGGGGGGTGCGAGCATCAGTTAATTCAGAGGCGTTCTCTTGAGAATTTATGAACATGAGTTAACAAATCTTTAGCCATCCACTAGGGGGCAATCTGACTCCCACTGCTAGTCGACAGTTAGAGCAGAGTTGGCTCGAGTATCAGTCACGCTCAGTGTTGCCAAGTCTGCGGTTTTCCCGCGGAATTGGCCTACTTTAACACTTGCCGTAAAGTTTTTCATTCTCACGTGTTTTAAGTCTTGTCAGTTTAAACATCAAAGTAATTTTAAGCCATTTAAGCCAGTGTATTTTTGGCCATTTAAGCCAAGGTATTCACGCACTGTGATAGAGCGTTTCTATGCGCACGGCTCACACACCTGAAGTGCACAAACAGATAGCCTTCTCAGACAGCAGGTGAATACCAATGGCTGTCTTGACAAGTATCCTTGTAAGCACAGTCGGTTGTTTTAAGTGCTTGTAACACTCCAAAGAGAAAGGAAAACTTGAAATCGCATCATATGACCCCTTTAAAGTAATTTTAAGCCATTTAAGCCCAATACATCTCAATGCGGTACTCACGCACTGTGATAGAGCGTTTCTATGCGCACGGCTCACACACCTGAAGTGCACAAACAGATAGCCTTCTCAGACAGCAGGTGAATACCAATGGCTGTCTTGACAAGTATCCTTGTAAGCACAGTCGGTTGTTTTAAGTGAATGTAAACAGTAAAGAAAATATCAAATGTACATCAGTATAATGAATCCGTGCATTTCTTATGTAAATAATGTTGTTGGATGTTGGGGGGGGGCGCGAGTGAAATTAGACCAACTTGGGGGGGCGCATGTCCTAAAAGGTTGAAAACCCCTGGTCTACACCAGATATATATATACATATCTATAGTCTACACTGGATGCAGCGCGGCACGACACGACAAATCCCCGACTGAAAACTGCTGCTGCGTTCTATTCATGACGTATTGGCACAAATTTCAAATGATTTTCAACGGTCGCTTTGTCACGTCCAGTGTACTAGACAGACTTTAGCTGTTGTGGCGCAGACACGGTGTTACTCACCTATCGAGAAGAAACAAAGCAACCTTGGCGTCCGATCGCAGGCCTTCCGCTCCTGAGTTCTCTTCAGCGCTGGAAAGCTGATTCGATATTTACACGGGTCCTACTTCTTGCCTTATTGCCTTAAGCCTTCGTTTGTTCCGCAGACGTTTTCCTCTTTTGTTTTTTATCCGCCATCTCTATCTCCTCCACATCATGAGTAGACACACCTCTTACTGCTGATTGGCTACAAGTTTGTTTTGCTATTCGGCCCGAATCAGTTTTCTAAAGCGTTTTTGAAAAATCGCTTACCCCACCTTTAAATGTAGCAGTAACATAATTAGTTACTTTTTTAATGATAAAATATTGTAACATACATACGCTGTAAGAATAGAATAAAAACGGAAAAGGTACTGGCAAAATGCCAGGGCATTATCTGTTACGAACATTTCCTTTAACAGTAAAACACAACACAATGCAAAACACCTGTGAAAAATCAATATGGAAAACTACTTTCCTGGCCAAATTCTCTCCACTGGCCCATGTCAATCATAGCCTCCTAATAATCCCCATTCACTTGATTGGCTCTATGACTCTCTCTCCTCTCCACCTGTAGCTGGTGTGTGGTGAGCGCACTGGCGCCGTTGTACTGTGGCTGCCGTCGCATCATCCAGGTGGATGCTGCACACTGTTGGTGGTTGAGGAGAGACCCCCCCCCCCCCCCCATGATTGTAAAGCGCTTTGGGTGTACAGCAATACACAACAAAGCGCTATATAAATGCATCATTCATTCATTCATACTTCATATTAGCACAGTACATTGAGCCCTACAGACTTTTCTGTAAAATAGGGCACAGAGTGTTCTACTGAGTGTGTTACTTTTAAAAGTAACGTTCCCCACAACTGTTCAGCAGAACTTTACATTCAAATGCATCTTTCTTAAGTCATATGGAGAGTTTATTTCTATCCAATCACCCTTATATTCCATGGGGCTGTCTGTCTGTCAGAGCCCCAGGAAATGTAGCCTGACGCTGGCAGGCCCTTAGTTCCCATGCATAGCTCTGCTAATGGCCTGCACAGCTGAATAGAGGAGGAAGTGGATTGAATAACACGGGCAGCACAGGCCAGTTCTGCTGCCTCTCTCAGCTTCACCGCAGCAATGCCTCTCTCTTGATGACGTCATTCTCCGTGTGTTTCTGTTGGCTTCTCAGTGAGCCCTGGGGGCATGACACTGCCGTTTCAGTCAGCATTTCGATGAGTGAGCAGTGAGTTTTGGTGGTCGCTTGTCTCACTCTTGTCCCTCTTTGGCAGCAGAAACCATACAGGTGGAGAGAAGGAAAATAAAATATAATTATCAGAACTCTATGAGTGTGTGAAACACAGCTAGCTACGCAAAAAAAGTCTAATTGTGCAATTTTTGAGGCACACTGAATGTGACTCAAGGCCTAATCCAAAAAAAAATGTTTTCGTGTTTCATAAAATTAAAAAATATATATATTTTAGCTTGTTTAAAGGTATAATTTTTACTGGGACAAATGCTAATCTGGAGTTCAATTAAAGGTGTAGTTCACTCAAAAAGGAAAATTACTGAAACTTTACTCACCCTCAGGCCATCCAAGATGTAAATGAGAACTGATATGGAGAAATGTAGCATTATATCGCTTGCTCACCAATGGATCCTCTCCAGTGAATGGGTGCCGTCAGAATGAGAGTCCGAACAGCTGATGAAAACATCACAATAAGACATTAATTGATGGATTGGAGTAGTGTGATGTTTTTATCAACTGTTTGGACTCTCATTCTGACGGCACCCATTCACTGCAGAGGATCCAGTGATGTAATGCTAAATTTCTCCAAATCTGTTGTGATGCATTATAAATCTCATGTATATCTTGGCTGAGGGTGAGTAATTTTTCAGCTAATTTTCCTTTTTGGGTGAATTATTCATTCAACTTTAAAGACATGCTAAGTTTACTTTCCATTATACATAAATTTCCATTATATATAAATGTATAAACGTATTTAATCTTTAATCATTATGTTGAAAAAGATATGTCCATGGACATGCATGTCTATTTGTCTGCTACCCTTCTGCACTTCATTACACAAAATTGATGAACTGCAGAAAGCCTTTTGTAACTCTCTGTCATGTTTGCTTCTAGTTTTCATTGAATAACATTCTACAGCTCTTCTAATATAGTTGTATAAGTCTGTGAACTTCATGGTGTTTCTTTGCAAGTGAAAACTGAGAACTCGCTGAACCCCTCTGAGATATTTTTCGGCAGTGCATCTCTTTATAACGGTTGACCTGAATCGTTTAAGTCAAACGAATTATACTGAGAATAAATGCTGATCTAAGATGAGCGGCACAGCAAAACAAATGATATTAATAATCACGACAATATCTGTTTCCTGCTCAGTGGCCAGAGAAACATTGTTGTTTTATGATATGATTGGCCTGTTAAATTTATTCTAATCAATCCAACATGTTTGCAGTTGTTGCAAGCAATGAAGCTTCAGTTACAGAATTAACTTTGGTCATTTTTAAAGCCTTTTACCAGGATTTGACCCCCTACCAGTGAGAAGGCTGCTGCCGTCTGCCAGACAACCAGACAACCAGACGAGCTCTTAACCTGTTCTGTCCCTGTTGTTCTTGGCCCTCCGTGTTGAAATGCATGTAGAAACGCTAGAGGAGAGAGAAAGGAAAAATAAGTCTGAGAAAGGAGTCATTAAAAATTTGCTATGCAATCATTTCATACTGTTCATTTCATATTATTCATCAAAGAATCCTGAAAAAAGTATCACAGGTTCCAAAACAAATATTAAGCAGCACAACTGTTTTCAACATTGATAATAAATCGGCATGTCAGAATGTTTTCTGAAGGAACATGTGACACTGAAGACTGGAGTAATGGCTGCTGAAAATTCAGCTTTGCATCACAGGAATAAATTACATTTGAAAGTATTTTGAAATAGAAAACCGTTATTTTAAATTGCAATAATTTTCTGTAATTTCTATCAAATAAATGCTGGGGGTTTATTGATGTAAAAATTATATTTATTTATTTATTTATTTAATTAATAATTTGTTTGACTGACCATTTTTGGGGCACACCTGAATTTGACCCTTATTCAAAAAGTATAGACCAATCTTTAGAAGTCTAGACCAATCTCTGCATTCGCTCTAAGTCAGAGATTTAACATGATTTTCCTTAATCACAGTTAGGGAGTTTTACTGAGCAGCTGAGTTTAATGTGGGACTAGAAGATCATGGCACAGTTTAAGCGGGAGTTAACAGGTGCTTGCCTGTATATTGTTTGCTAAACAGTTCGTCCAGTTTTTCTAGATAACAGTCTGTTTGGCTAGAAACAGTCTTTGAAATAAATAGTCTGTTGACTGTAAACTCCTTCACAGGTTTGAAGGAAGGGTAACGGCACCTTTTGCACCAGTCCGCTGCACATGGTAATATGCGGATGTGCTAGTTAAAGTCTGGCTTTCCCTCACATCAGGTCAGTGTACTGTCATCCTTGAGAAATGCAAACAAAAGACCGCTGGGTGTTTGGCCTTGTGCGGAGCGCAGTTGAGTGCTGCACATATGTAGGCTGCGAGTGAACGTCTGTCGCATGCAAAGTGACACAAGGCCATGTGCGCGCATGTTCCATGGGATCAAATTTTCCGACATGCTTTTTCCATGTCAATCTTTGTTCTGATGTATACATTGGAGATCAACTGATTGCTCCGCATTGTCTGGCTTAATATGTTTAATTACAGTGAGTATGTAATGCCTGGTTTATATTGAAAATGATTACGTCCACGATTTAAAGTTCAATATTGTGGAGATGTATTTTCCTTTAAATACCTTTCCAGGGGAGCAGGCATCATCTCTGCACCCAGGTTGTCCTGATAGTTTAAACTCATATGACCCTTACAGGCGCACACACACACACACAAATATCGCCAACAACTGAAATGAGATTGTGTTAAGTGACAACAAACATGACACTGTGCACTGCAACTGATTTAGTGATTTCTTTTTTTATTATTATGATAGGACATTGTAGAGTAGACAGGAAGCGAAGTGGGAGAGAGAGGGGGGTGGGATTGGGAAAAGTCCTCAAGCTGGGATTCAAACTCGGGACGCCCGTAATGTAAAGGTGTTATATGTCAGCGCACTGCCCACTACGCTACTTCTATTTGAAGAACTTGACTGGCATGATTGTGTTTAATAAAATATCGCCATTAAAGCATATTGCACAAAACAACTACGAGGGAAAACTGCTTTATTACTAATTATTTTTATATTCTAATTTATTATATTGTAAAATAAATTATCATAAACGTTTATGACATTCATTTCATTAAAACACCCATATTTTGATTTTATATAACAGTTTAATAAACTTGTTATTACTAAGTAACTTCTATATTTTAGACAAAATATTGTCAGTTACTTGGTTTGTTTTTGCTCTGCCAATGAAACTTGTTCCAAACAAAGCCACAGCAACTCTTTGAGCGATGCATTTTTGCATGAATCAATGTTTTTGAACGAATCGGTTGAGTGAATAATTCCATGACTCGCTCATAAAGGTATGTAACTTGTTCCTGCATGAATCAGTGTGTTTGAACGAGTCATTTGAGTCAGTGATTCAACGACTCAGTCACTAGTTTCATTCCTGAATAAATCACTTTCATAAAAACACTACCTTCTTGTAGCTTAAACACCAAGGTCATGCGTTCAGTTCCCAGGGAAAGCAAGAACTAATAAAATGTGTACCTTGAATACAATATAAGTCGCTCTGGATAAAGACATCTGCTAAATGCATAAATTATAACAACGTAACATGCAGAAGGAGGAGTATTCTAGTAATATAAAAATATTTGAATTACTGGAATTAATGAAAACTTGATGTGGGTTCAATAACAGCTCTGATGGTTTCAGACTAATTCAGAGTCTATTTGAAAAATACATTAATAGCACTGTCTCAAAGGATTTATTTGTTCGTGATTTGGACTACACTGGTTGCACTGTATGTTTAAAATTCACTGAAAAGAATCGGTTTATAGGAGTAATTTTTCTTGAATCAGACTACATTGCACACGCTTTATGTTGGATGCAACATGCAAGTACAACTCAGTGGAAATGCATGTTTTTTTAATATTGCTTCGCAATGCACAAGCTTTGTCAACTCATTCAGTTTGGATTAACAATAACTTGTTTCTTGATTCGGCAGTGGGGTGCACTGTGCTCAAAAGTAAACAATCAATCTTAGGATTTAGGAGTCAATATTGAAAATATACAAAACAATTAATCAGAATACTGATATTTTAACCTGGTCCTAAATTTTTCAGTCAAGTGAGTTCTGAGCCCATAACCTCCCACATTTAAAGCAAGAAATATACATCTAGACCAGATGTGTTTTTTCCCCTCTGCCAGTGTGGGTGAAAATAGGTCAAGAAACTCAGATACCTTTCTTCCAGTGGTGTATCTCTCCTCTCTGCGTTTACTGTTGAAAAACACTGTAATGGTGAACAGACTATGCAGGGAGCAATAGACTAAGCACAATTAGCCCTTCACATTCCAGCTGTTTCTATAAATACCCCTTTCGTGGTCTCCCCTCTCTCTGTCATTCTCATTAAAACAGTGGAAAATCAGTCTGCGTCTGCCGGGACTTTCAGTCCCGCTTCCCCTCGAGGAAATTAAGGCATGCAAAGGGCTCTCTCAATCTATATTAAAGGCTCTGGAGGGGTCTTAGAATGTGCTTAATAGGGTAATTTTAGTCTGGCTCAGGTGAAGTGACAGTCTTGTTTGGTCAGGGAGCTGAACCTACAAGTTACGAGGTTGATGAAGAGGATGGGGAAAAGCCTTAGGTGATACTCCTGATAGACTATGAGATGGTTTGGGCTTCGTACATTTGCACAGTGTGAGCATTTGGAAGTAATGTGCTTCTGTAAGATGAAACATGTCGCAATCATCATGTTTCAAATCATTTTGACCTTAGACATCATGCTCAGATGGATTTCTCTCTAAGAGACAGTTTTTTCTATGCTTGTCATAGTGTGCGATTACTATTTATTTCCGCTGTTATAGTGGTAATGAAAAACCACCCCTGAAGTAAACTTTCTTCATGTATGATCTACAATATATACCAAAGAATTGATAAACTTTAGTAAGGTGCTGCTACAGCTGTTGTGTCCATCTCATGCATATTTACACAGATTTAAGGACAGAGCACTTATGAAACATGAAATTGTGTGCAGTTAAAGTTTTTTGTTTTTGTTAGCAACTAATGGGATTTGGATTTGCATTTTGTGTTTTGTTTTTACTTGAGGTGTAATATACAGTAAGAAATCAGTGGAAAATATTTATTAATAAAAGTTTGCTTATTAGAGAAATAATTTTAAATTTCTGCTTCTAAATAAATAAGTAATTGTAAGATTAAAAGTAGTATATAATGTGATGCACAAATTTGCAATTGTGAGATACACTGTAAAAAATGTATCTCAAAAAAACAAAGATTAATTGGATAATGTTTTTTTTACAAGAAATTATTATTTTAGTCTTTGTACTTCAAAATGTCATGTTTAATTTAATTTCCACCTCAGTTGATCAACTGATCATATACTGTATACATATACTGCATACTAATTTTTTTTTGTAGCAGACTTGATACTTCACTATAAGAGGCTCTGCATTCTTTATATTCTATAGTAATGGCCAGCACTATTACAACAATGTGGGGGAAAAAATCGTATTGAAAGTGTTTCCCAGGTGATGTAATTCTTTCAGATGATGACCTCTAAACAGCCTGTGGACCTTCATGCAAAGAAGGGATTCAAATGCCTTCATGTCTCTGGAGATGGATAATGTGGTTAATGGCACAGAAGGGCCCAATATGCATGTGAGCTTTGCCAGGTCTTGACGACATGTGCTGTATCCAGGTGCGCTTTCCAGCCGCTCTCCGTTTAAATACGTGAGATGCGTGGTTGCATTATTTCCAGCTTCAGCCTTGGCAGCCAAACGCACCTAAACGAGTGTCTAGCTGGCTGAGCGCAGCGGCAGAGTGTGCCCTCGAGCCATGGCATCCAGAGTTCAAAGCACTGCTGTCTGGAAATTGAGCCTCAATCACCTTGATTGGGGAGAAAATGACCTCTTGTCTGCGGCATCTGCAGCTGTGCAGATGGGAGATGGGTATTCTTGAAAAGTGAATTCCAGGATGGCTGGATGTATTAACATGGTCATTTGGTATGGATCTTTGCCTGTCTTGGTAATGTGAGGACTGTTGTACACTAATAGCGGTAGATAAATCAAATGACATAGTGTCAAATGTTTTCTAGAAGGAGTAGTCATCATGAGAAAGAAAGTTAACAGATTTCTTCAAAGTATGTGTCATCCACAATTCCAAAATGAACATGTTGACCATTAATAAAAGCACCTACATTACCGTTTACAAGTTTGGTGTAGGTAAAATGTTTTTTTATTTTTTTTAGGCCCCGTCCACACGGAGACGCATTTAGCTGTATACGTAAAAATTTTGTATCGTATCTGCGTTTTGTCCATAGACTGTATAAAAACATGGACGTAGTGTTCGTGACGTCACCCGTAGGTTTCCGAAGAGCGTTTTTGAAGCCCAAAGTAGGCGGAGCGGGCCGTCGCCATCTTGGCAGCACGTCATCGCGCGTCACTCCCGGATAATCAAAAATGGGCAAAGAGGCGGGAGCTGGCTGCTGAAACCACGCCCACCTAGCTCGATGGTGGTGACAGCAGCCAAGTAAATATAACTGCAGACCGGAGATCTCCAAAATAGGGCGTGAACTCCAAAAGTGGGCAGAACCTCCAAAATGGGGCGGGGTCTACTCGCGCAAAGACTTTCACCATTGGCTCTGGCTCCAGCCAATTGTTATTGACTTACATTTCAAAATAGAACTTTATAAAATTAAACATTGTTTCTAGTTCATCTAAAATAAAATATGCTAAAATAAGTAAATATTCTCAGTGAGAGCAGAGCCCAAAGCTCGTGGCCAGTGGTGTTCAGACTGGAGTTTGAACCTCTGCTTCATGATATAAACGGGAATCACCCA
>NW_015642053.1:567568-568083 GCF_001515625.1 Sinocyclocheilus rhinocerous | reverse complement strand
ATTTTGTATCGTATAGGCGTTTCGTCCACACGGATCCGGGCGTTTTGGGAGAGTGAAACCGATAATTTTTGAAACCGGGTCCTAGAGTGGATAAATTTGAAAACGCCACCCTTGCGTTTTCGTGTGCACAGCGAATCCGTATATTTTCTGAAACGATGACGTCATCAGCCCACGTCTTGCTACGTCACGTAACAGCAACAACAACATGAACAAACACTGAACGATTGTCTTTTTAACTAACATTAACACAGATTAATAAATGTATTGTTCCATGTTTGTCTTCTTGTTGTTGTGTTGGGTTTTTATACAGCACGCAAGGTTTATGCGCATGCTCCAAGTCGTCTTCTCCGTTTTTAGTGTATCTCTGTGGCAGAATTACAGCGCCACATGCTGGTCTGGCATGTATACTACATCGTTTTGAGTCGGTTTCGTGGTTTCGTGTGTACCCAGATATTTCTTGAGCAGTGTTGGGCAGTAACGCATTACTTAGTAACGCGTTACTGTAATTTGATTAC
>NW_015642053.1:566975-567451 GCF_001515625.1 Sinocyclocheilus rhinocerous | reverse complement strand
TAACTAGTAATGTAACTAATTACTAATTACTTTTGAAATAAAGTAATCAGAACAATAACGTGATTACTTTTAAAAGGAGTAATCAGTAATCAGTAATTTGATTACATTTTCAGATTAATTGCCCAACACTGTTCTTGAGACAAGGGGGGAAAAAAGATCGGATAGGGAAAGCTCTGGCTTCGTGTGGATGTGGACTTACATTTTTTATTTTATTTTTTTATTTTAATATTTTTATTTTATTTTGAAAGAAGTCTCTCATGCTCATGCATTTATGTGATCCAAAATACAGTAAAAACTATTTATAATTATTTGCGATTCAACTTTTTTTTTTCTATTTTAATATATTTCAAAATGTAATTTATTTCTGTGATGCTAAAGCTGAATATTAAGTATGATTACTCCAGTCTTCAGTGTCACATGATCCTTCAGAAATCATTCTTATATGCTGATTTTGTGCTCAAGAAACATTTTTAATA
>NW_015642053.1:548427-564455 GCF_001515625.1 Sinocyclocheilus rhinocerous | reverse complement strand
GTATTTTCAAATCGCGGTATACCTTGAAACCGGTAATCGGCCCATGCCTAGTGGACGCAGATATTTCTTGAGATGAGGGGGGAAAAAAGATCGGATAGGGAAAGCTCTGGCTTCGTGTGGATGTGGACTTACATTTTTTATTTTATTTTTTTATTTTAATATTTTTATTTTATTTTGAAAGAAGTCTCTCATGCTCATGCATTTATGTGATCCAAAATACAGTAAAAACTATTTATAATTATTTGCGATTCAACTTTTTTTTTTCTATTTTAATATATTTCAAAATGTAATTTATTTCTGTGATGCTAAAGCTGAATATTAAGTATGATTACTCCAGTCTTCAGTGTCACATGATCCTTCAGAAATCATTCTTATATGCTGATTTGGTGCTCAAGAAACATTTTTAATATCAATGTTGAAAACAGTTGTGCTGCTTTTGTGGAAACTGTGATACACGGTTTTCAATAGAAAACATTTGTTTTTAACAGAAATGAAAAAGTTTGTACTGTCACTTTTGGTAAATTTAATGCATCCTAGCTGAATAAAATTGTTAAAAAATTACCCCAACCCTTTGAACTGTATACATACTTTTAATAGCGGCTGATTACACTAGCAGACCAATAACATCACTCCCTACATTAACCAGAAAGCAGCATTCACTAGATCCAAACACTAAGTTATCTAAAAATTAAATAAAAATAGATAAAAGGAAAAATGCCTGTGATGTACTGGACATGTAAAAGAGCTGTTGGCTCTCAGAGACCCAAGTTCAAGTCTGACCTGGGTCAGGTTCTGATCCCACCTCTGTTTTCCAGTCTCCACTCCACACATCCTGTAAATGAAGGCAAAATGCCTCAAAACACATTGAGCATTTCCTTACAAACAGGTATAATGCCTTGTTATTAGAGTCAAATGCTGGTCTCCGGTTTATCTAATCCTCCTCCAAGAACTTAAGCTGTTCGTGACAGTCCGAGAGGTTATTCCGTGTCGTTCAGGAAGCATTCGAGATGCTAAAATATGTCTTAAGGCACTATAAATATGGGAGGAAAATATTACGAGATCGCGAGGCAGGACTGAACGGTTGCGGGCGGATCTGTTTTGTTCTGTCTTTTTCGCCATCCATGTTTTGGAATTTCATTGAGGTGTTTTGTTGATGCTGCCGTTCCTTTTTGAATTAGTTTTGTTTGTTTGAAGTTCACCAGAACCTGTGGTTCACCTATGACAGAAAACTGCTGTGGGTCCTTTCCGGAACTGGGTTAAAAGACTCGGCCAATGGGTCCTTGAGTTTCCACCGCATAACAACAATGTTTCAATTCGTCTAATCGCGGGTATTTAGGATAAGTAAACTATTACTCTTTGGGATTTCTTCAGAAGACATGGCCCAGTCATGCCAGTCTTTTATTCAAACCATTTGTGTGTGGTTGGAAGTCAGGGGTGGGCAGCAGCCGGCGGAGCGAGTGGAAGGATGGAGGAAAGATCGGATAGCCCTGGGAGAAAGTCTGAGACGCGCAGAGTGAGAGGTCTTGGCTGCCAGGGCCAAACCACACGCAGCTTGCGTGATTGTGGCTCTGCTTCCTGCACACGCTCCCCCTTTCCTCCCCCAAACTCCAAGAAGCACCTGCACGCACCGCCAACCTGACCTCCGTGACCTTTGAACTTCTGAGAACTATCCGGACAAGATCCGGGGAAAAAAGACAGAGTGAGACCAAAGAGAAAAAAAGTGCAAGTGGTCTAAGTTTAGCTCTTACTTCACCCTCTCTTGTGCGCATTTCAGACAAGCACCAGATTGAAATAATAAAAGCACAACTGAGTCTCTGACCCGTGATCATCTGCGTCTCAACTGAATGCTTTTTGTGATATCTTACCATTATAATTCATACTCGTTTTTCCATTACAAATGCACTTCGTCAACAGGTCGATTCGCAGTGCGCGCTGATTTAAAACGCTTAACGAGAGCGCAACGAGCTGATAAATTCATTTCTTATCAGGTCGTAGTGCTCATGTAATGGTCTCACTTAGGGGTCCTTAAGACGTCTCACACATACACACACACTAAATATGTATAAAAGGAAGAAAGTTTGAGTGGGAGCCAAAAGCCAGATCTCGCCAGCAGCTTTTTAATGGCACAGGTTTATAATGAAACACTCCTTTAGCCCCCTTCCCAAAGCAGTGACGCTATCCACTAGACACACACACACACACATATTAGAAATGCACGCTATTCATAACATGCGAGTCTATCACGAATGGAAAGAGGCATTTCAGGGGATGAAGAGAACTCGAGCCTTATGAAACCCAGGTTTGTGAAAGAAAACAACGCGTAACTTTCTTAAATGTTGCATTGATACAAAAGGCCTTTGCCCTGTTAAAACAGATGCATAGAGGTCATTTCTCCTAAATGGGGTCGCTATGATTTGTGGGGTTACTGTTATGGACATGTCTGTCCCGCTTCGGCTCTGGCTGGCCTCCATGAAAAAGCCAGTGATGAAATAAAACTTCCTGTACAGCCACAACACACACAAACCATTACTTAGAGTCTGACAGTGACTATTATGCAGCCCTTGTACTGCACTTCCTAAGATGCAAGGCATGCTGAACAATAGCACAAGCTCATAGAAAGAATAAAATATGGTGCATTAGATATAAAAGCACAAACTTCACAAGAGCTTTGGATTAGGAAGCTGGGAACAAGACACATTTTCCACTTTAATTTTCAACCACAAGCTTTTTACTGTATTATGATTTTGATTTAGTGTGATTTGTTTCTAACTCTTTTTTTTATTATTTGATGTTTAACGAAAATCACAAGCACAACTGAACATAATAAAAATCACAAAGAGAGTGTATGCAATTAAAAAGCATTTATTTATGTTTTTAATTCAATGAAGGATTTGACAGACTGATTCAAATTGTAATTCCAGAGTCTTTTTTTAATGATTCATTTAAGAGACAGTTTCAAAAGAGTAATTTCATTGTGAATAGGGCTGTGCGATTAATCGAAATCGAATCGAAATCGCGATTTGAGACGTTGCGAATATCTGTCAAAAAAATCGCAATTTGATATTTTCCCCCAAATCGCACAGCCCTACTTGTGAATTGTACTACACTGGTAGTGCTGTATGTTTTTGATTCACTAAAAAGTAAAAACGGTTCATGAGAGCCATTTGTTCATGAATTGGACTACATGGGTCACCCTAAAAGTTTTGTTGCATGTTTTTTTTTTTTTTTTTTTTTTTGTAATCCCATTTCATTCAATTTGAATTCAGTAGTGAATTCAGTAGACTCAGTAGTGTGAATGCAATTCTGCTAAATAAATAAATAAATAACTGACATAGATTTATATATATATATATATATATATATATGAAAAAAGTATGATTTTTTTTTACCCATTCCAGTGTCAGTCGACAAGATACATGCACTTTTTAAATGCCTTTGGTTGATTGTTGCAGGACAATATTTTGTCATTTAAGCATCCATGAATCTGCATGCAAAACTTCTGTAAAGTCTGCATTTAGCTTAGAAATTCAATTACTTATGCTTTCCACAAACGGTATGTATGAATCTTTTCAATTAAATGTGCAGAGCTTATGCTTTCCATAGTGTCTCTTTTCTTAGCCACCCAGCCGACACGCATTTGGGCCCCAAAATATTCCCATGTGTGGCCAGCATGAAGCTGTCAGCTCTTGTTACCCCAATATCACCCAGCAGCTTTGAACGAGCAAAGCCCACCGGAGCAACAAGTTCACAGCCTATTGTGTCATTTCCACTAGTGCCAATGCATAGAGAGAGGTCATTCAGGCCAGGCTCACCTTATACAAGAACCTCGTTGCAGTAACAGTTGTGTAAGCAGGCACCGATTTATGACCAACGGAAAATATAGAACCCTCAATTCTTCAAGGATCACGGGGATTGGAGACCACAGCGAAACCGTAGCCAAAAACAGACAGCGAGTATTCAGAAAAAGACTGTGTGACGTAAAGAACGTACAAGAGAGTGATAAATGGTCAGAGGAAAGGAAGGGAAAAATTTCCTTTTCCTCTGTTTTTCTTCTCTTTCTCTGAATGAATGGAGTGCTGTTTAGTTGACTCCAAAAGCAGTAGTCATTATTTTTACAGAGACCCACCAACAGAAGGTTAAGTCATTACAGAGGCATCCTAGGCCACTTTCAGCTCTCAGATATTTCAGGCATTTCTGTCAAAAGTAGTTACCAACCAGCCAAGAGTCTGGACCGTCAGTGTCAAGGGACCTTTGAGAGTTTTTGTCACCACATTTGTTAATGTTACGTCAACATTACTAGTCACTGAAAATGAGTCATGACATCATTTAAACAATGAAAAAGATACATAACTATTAATACTAATAGATATTATTATTATAGTTTTGGCATGTTTCATTTTTTAAATATGAATAAAAAAATATTAATTAACCTTAATACCTAAATACCATAAAAAATCCATAAGCAAAAATGTGTGTTGAATGTAAATGTTTCTTCTGTTTTGGTTAATACTCTAAAGAAGAGTTCTGATTTATATAAAATATGTAGTCCTCCATAAAGTGTTGACGCAACATTAGATGCTTGGGAACTTCATTATGAATTGATAACTTCTCCATTTGTTAATGCCGGTATGTAAGATATACCAGCAGGTGGATAGTTCTGTGCAGCCTAAAAATGCAGAAGCATCATTTTTGTGTTGCTCCAGTGCCACAGTTTTATCATTTTTTTGTGATAGTGCTGCCCTCTGGTGGTACACTCATGTGTTTACATGCTAATGCATACATATTGCTGCATGAGGTCAAATCAAAGGTCAAACACTGACATTACATTATAAGAAAAAAATCTACATACGTAGATTTGTGATGAAAGTTCACTTAGATTCAGTTTGTTTTCTGCGACTGGGTAATGCAATAACAAGCGTAGAGAAATACAGTATATATATATATATATATATATAAAATAACAATTCTAAACCCTCACCTGATCAAATTCATCCTCTCTCCAGTTGCTCCTGGTAATTGAAATTCTTGTTATATTGCAACCAAATCTAGAAGGAAACAAATGGCAAAGCTCAGTCTATATCCAGCGGTATAAAAAGCAGCGGTTAAACTTAGTAATGAGTGTATGTGTATGTGCAGCAGTGGAAAAACGTGACTCACACTGTAAGGATGGTGGGGTTCAGACAGGGGCGAACTGGCTGAATGGGGTTCTTCTGAGGGAACTGGGTCAGGTCTCTGGGTCCAGGGTGAGATGAATGACGGATGAAAGGGATACTGTTGGATATTAGTTCTGTCTGTTGCAATCAGAGTTCAAGACCTACAGATTTAGCTTCTGTCAGAATGACTTTGACTTTGAGTCTTGTGACTTACTGGTGACATGGTGTTTTGGGCTCTTATAAAGCATATAGACATGTGGGATGTGACTGAGCATTATTGTTTATATGTCATGGTAGAATATCACAGACAGATAGTTCGATTTATACAGCATGCAAGTGTAAGGTAGGCATATAGTATATCAAATGTGATTCACTCACACTGTTTTACAGGGGTTGTACTCAATGAACTTTCATGTCAGAAAAAAATACTCTTCATTTACCTCTAGAGGGCGAACATTTAAGACTTTTTCTTTAAAATATTTAATACTAAATAGTGTATTTTTATTAAAGTGTACCACTGAAACAACACATCTTTGGCACTTTATACTATATCACTATATCATGTTATTTATTATATTATTTTGTAATGAAATTCAGTATTACAGTTGTGCTGAAAACACAAGAGCTATAACACAAAACACTTATTAGCTAAAGTTTATATTACGTATTAACCTTGGCTCTAGGGTAGGTTTCCATTATTTTGTAGCAGAAAGATTCAATTATTGAATTTACTTCAAATTGTTTTCATGAAAATGTATGTTCTTAATATTTTTATTATGTAGTAACCATTGTATTTAAGCAATAAAGTGCTGAATTATGAATATAGTCATGGCTAAAAGGGTTGTAAATGTTCCACATTATATTCACAATATTGCTTAGCTTTTACCTTATTTCTTAAATATAACAAATTGTTCTGGTTCCTTGATTCTCATAAGTCAAAACAACATTCCAACCATCTTAAAAACACGCTTGACCCCAAAAGGTAAAACCTTGGTATTGGTACACATACTGTATATCTTCGCTATATCCTATAGTTTACATGAACTAGATATCAGCAGTGTTAAATGACATGTGATGTGTTGCAGGTACATGAGAGAGCTGATGGGGATGATCTAAGTATTTGTAAAGCAGCATGATACAAACCCCTGTAGCACCTCCACAGCACCATGACAAGTAGTCAGATGCAGATCTGGAATGTTCAGTAGATAAATTATGACTGTGAGTGGACATGAGTGTGAACGCTCATTATAATGCTCCTGGAGACCAGTCTTCAACATAATGCTATAGATTTTGTAACAGTCAGAGAGCTACTACTGCTCCTGTTAAAGGGATAGTTCACCCAAAAATGAATATTCTGTCATTAATTACTCACCCTCATGTCGTTCCAAACTTGTAAGACTTTTGTTCATCTTCAGAACACAAATTAAGATATTTTTGATGAAATCTGAGAGCTTTCTGACCCTCAGACAGCAATGCAACTACCACGTTCAAGACCAAAAAAGGTAGTAAAGACATCATTAATATAGTCCTTGTGACATCAGTGGTTCAACCGTATTTTATGAAGCTACGAGAACTTTTTGCGTTCTTTCAGCAGCACCACGCTGTTGAATAACAGTGTTTATTTGTTGAATAAAGTTATTTTTGTTTTCTTTGCGCACAAAAAAGTATTCTCGTAGCTTCAGATATGATAATATAAACATCTGTTGATAATATAAACATCTGTTGTTAAATTAACAACAGATGTTTATGATAATATAAACATCTGTTGTTAATTTAAAATTTTAACCAACAACTTAAAGACAAAATAGATGTTAAAATTCAAGTGGAGGAAAAAACTTTTATTATCAGAAGAAAGAATGTTAGACATCCAAAACAACTGTAATTCCTCAAATATTTGTTTAGCTGAAGATTTCCTGTAGTGAAATATTAAAATTTAAATTGTTCTTTTTTTTTCAGGTCTCCCATAATAAACATTTTTCTCAGAAGAAGAAAAAAAATCCTATTTGACAATATTAAATTTGTAAATTAGTTTGATTTGGCTAAATGTATGCATGTTTCTTCTATGGCTGCTGATTAAACTATTCAGATGCTGCATGGATTCATCCATCCTACTGTAGGCCTTTATATATATATTAGGGCTGTCAGTCGATTACAATTGTTAATCTAATTAATTACATGATGTGTCGATTAATTAATCTAATTAATCGCAAAATAAATTTGACTGAAAATACCCACAAAAGATTATTTAAAGCTATTTTTGTTAAATGAGAAAGTATCAAGTAGACATTACAAATTGTAGCTTTAGAAAAATTATTTGATTTGATTCAACATTAAATTTATTACACATAAACATTTAGGCTACAACGGCCTAACATAAACTATGGAACATAAAAGAAGATAATTCGAGAAACATCTCGGTATTTTTTGTTCATGCAATGAAAGTCATTGGTATAAAACAACTTTGTTACAAAGTTTTCAAAATACCTTTTATGTTCCACAAAAGAAAGGTTTGAAACGACATGAGGATGAGCAAATGATGACACAATTTTAATTTTTTTGGTGAAATCCCCAAAGTTTTTTTTAAATATTTTTTTAATGAAATTATGCTCTAACTAAGGAACTAAATCTGCCAGCAGGTGGCGGTAAATGTCTTCATTCGATTCGTTCAAACGGCTGATTCATTCAGGAATGAAGTAAACGACTCTCTCTGTGAATGGATCTTTGAATCATTGATTCACACGATTCGTTCAAAACGCGGATTCATTCAGAAACTAAACACGCTGTGTTGCTCGGAGAGACGCACAACAATTCTGCTGTGGCTTTAAAGGTGCTAACAATGTTCTCTGCAAAATTGAGCAAAAACACATATTGTGTTTAAAATATAACAAAATATCAACTTATTATTTACTGAACTGTTGTATAAAATCACATTTAAACTCGTGATTTTAGGGACAAAGTCAGCACTGGTGTGATAGGCTAACGTATCGTATGATATAAATATGAGACAAAAACTCATACAGGGGGAGCTTAAATACAGATTTAAATTCATAACAAGATATAGCTTAATAGCTGTGATACTGTTTTTGAAAACAAATCTTTATATAACTATGACAGGAAACACTGGCATCTAACAATGCCTTGAAAAAGAAAATGTTAATCTTAAAAAATAAAGCATATACATAAACCCAAATAGGAAATAAAACAGTTATCAAATAAGCATGTGTCCTATTCTGTCCTAAACCCCCGAAACTTTGGAGTCTCGTATTTTAGAGCAGTCAATGCAATTTGGGAAAGAAATCAATCAAATGTGTGTGTGTGAAAATATTCAGATGTAACCCCCTTTGTAATTGCTAAAATTTTAATAAGTAACTAATTTAATTACACATTTTTTCTCCAGTAGCTGTAACAGATTAGTTACTTTTATTTTGTAAATTACGTAATTCCGTTTCATGTAACTAGTTACTCCCCGACACTGTCACTAGCAATTATGTAGTGCATTATATATAATACAGCCAAACCAAACCCTGTTTTATTCCACATAGAGGGGAGGGGGGGGATTTAAAGAATGCCCATTATGCATACTGTATTATATGTATGCATTTTGACAATAGACCGTTTAAAAAAGTATGTCCTTTAAAGTATGAATGTAATCCAAATGTACTTTGTTCTTCATTTTGGCATTGTCATGTGACTACAGCAACAGTTGTGTCACGTCACTGCCATTCATAAATCTTCTCCCGTGGCCTCGACAGTAAACTGCCCATCAGATACGCACTTCAGAATCTCACCGGAAATAGTAAATCACCCAGGGACTCTTCGCCTATTGTGAATACTGTGAATAAGCTGGTGTTCAGCATGACCAGCAATAAAGACCAGTTTGACTAACTAAAAAGTGGTCAAAAACCCTCTAAAACCAGCCTGCTAAACTAGCTATGACCATGCTGGAAAACCAGCCACCAGGTGTTTTTTTATTCCCCCCGGAGGGAAGCACAACCATAGCAATATTCTTCTGCAAGAGAATAAAGGTGCTTCACAATGCCATAGAAGAACCTTTTTGTCTAAATGGTTCCATTAAGAACCTTTAATATCTGAAGAACCTTTCTGTTTCACAGAAGGTTCTTTGTGGCGAAAGAAGGTTCTTCAGATTATTAAAAAGATAAGAAAGAGATGGTTCTTAAAATAACGTTTGACTGAATGGTTCTTTGTGGAACCAAAAATGGTTCTTCTATGGCATCGCTGAGAAGAACCTTTAAAGCACTTTTATTTTTAAGAGTGTAACTTTAATAATTTATCATTATTATTGAGGTATTATGTTTGCATGTTCCCTACAGATATCTCGCCATTCGGTATCCTCTGCGCTCAAGAGAGACCAGAACTCCTCGTAACGCTCTGACCTCCATCAGTCTTGTGTGGGCTGTATCGCTGTTCTTCTCCAGCCCTTATCTCAGCTACTACCAGCAGATGGATCTAGACGGGACCACCGTTTGCATCCCAGCATGGAACACCCATCATCGTCGAGCCATGGACGTCTGCACCTTCATATTCGGCTACCTGATCCCAGTCCTCATTCTCGGCATCACGTACGCCCGCACCATCCGCTACCTCTGGACCTCAGTGGACCCCATGCAGGACATGTCGGAATCCCGCAAGGCCAAGCGCAAGGTGTCCAAGATGATAATCATCGTTGCTGCGCTCTTCTGTTTATGTTGGCTGCCACATCACCTGGTTATCTTGTGCATGTGGTTCGGCCACTTCCCGCTCAACCACACGACCTACGTCCTCCGCATTCTCTCTCACCTGGTGGCGTACACCAACTCCTGCCTGAACCCCATCGTCTACGCCCTGGTGTCTAAACACTTTCGAAAGGGCTTCAAGAAGGTGTTTGGCTGCGCGTTTCGTAATCGGGTCGTAAAGCGGATCCACACCGTGCAGCCGGCACAGACAGTGAGCCTGATGGAAGCTGCTTCATGCGAAGGATCCAATCATAGCGACGGGTCAAACCGGGGTCGTCTCTGGAGCAAAAGTAGCAAGAAGATGATGACGAGTGCCTTCATGACATTTAATGTGACATAATCCACTTACACTCTCACCTACTGTCAAATCAGCGCTCTACCAAAGTATAAAACTCTTCTGTTCCGGTGGCTTTTAACAGCATTTGAGCTGTGATTACATAACAAAAGTTATCATATAGGCGCAGATTGTCAGGTAGAGAGGAAGCAGTGCTTTTTGTGTTCTTGGTGAGGACAGTGACCGATGTTTAAAATGAAAGTCTCTCTTGCGTCTGTGTTTTGTCAGTGTTGGCAGCTTTCGTCACTGTGCAGTGGTGGCTGTGTGTTTTCTGACTGTGAATCATGGTAGGGTTTTCCGGAGGTACGAGCAGATTCAATTATCAGAGGACAGTGCCAAAGTTGTTCACAGCGAACATTTATAACAATTTGATCATATTTGAACATTTTTAGAATTTATGTTCTCGGCTCCTTTAGGGTTAACGTCTACAGGATCTGATGTATGAGTCAAGAGCGTCTATGATGTAAAAAAATCTTTTAAAAACCTAGTTTAAAGCACATGTGGTCATATGGTTTTGTAAAACATGCTTTCTTGTGTGTATGTATTTTTTTGGAATTTTTATAATATATGTTGGCTGCATCATGTGGTTTTGTTAGTATATCAAGTATTTTAATATTAAATATTCATGTAGGCAGTGAATCCATTTTATTAAAATATTAGTAAAAACAGAAATAAAAGAATAATATTTAAATATCACAAAATATAAAAAATGTATTTTAATTCATAAATTAACAAGCTCTTAATTGGAGAGTTAAACTAAAAGTTTGGGGTCAGTAAGATTTTTTTTTCATGTTTTTGAAAGAAACAGGCATATATTTAATCCAAAATACAGTTAAAACAGCAATATTGTCAAATATTATTACAATTTAAAAGAACTGTTTTCTATCGTAATATATATTCAAATGTAATTTATTCCTGTGATGGCAAATCTGAATTTTCAGCAGCCATTACTTCAGTTTTTAGTGTCACACAATCCTTCAGAAATATTTTTGCTAGGCTGATTTGGTGCTCCAGAAGCATTCCTCATTATTATCTATGGTATAAACAATTTTACCGCTTAACATTTTTGTGGAAAATGTTTTTATTTCTATCTTTCTACCGACCCCAAACTTTGAATGGTAGTGTATATTCATAAAATGTATGAAAGACTGCATTTCGTATGTATTTTGAATGAATTAATAAATAGGAAATGCAATGACCATTGACCCATATAGCAAATTTCTTAAAACTGTTTGCTTCTGTTCAACAACTAAACAGAAAAATGGTTGAGTTTGCCTCACATTTATCTGTACCACTACCTCTTTGTCCTATAGGTTTGTGTGATTTTATGTTATGTTTATGTTATGAATTTTAAAGAAAATGCTTTGAATGTTTCTTATCAATATATTGGCAGTGAGACCCAAATGTATTTTGTCTTAGGTTGAGCCAAAAATGCTTACAAAGAATTAACAATGAATAAATAAACATTTGTTCACAAGTAAATCCGCAGTGAAAAATACAGGTTGGTCTTTCCAAGCAGCAGAATGTAAACAGTAGAATCATCTCTCAAGCTGTTAGGAAACAGATCCGCACAAGAACATCCACTTATCTTGCTTCTCCCTGCATCTGGCTTTACTGGGAATGTGCCAGTTGGCTGGTTCTCGCGTGTAGCTGCTTTAAGCTCAGCTGTTGCTTAGAGAGTTTGTGGGTAATATGTGCGCTCTGATTTGCTCCATCAGTGGAAAAAGCCCAGTATTGCAGCCTCATTTAACGACTGACGCAAGTATTTATTGTACAATCACTATTTAACCTGATTTGTGGTTATTTTATACTTCCCATGACGCTGCTCATGTGTTAAAAAGAGTATGAGGGCATCTATTTCTAAGGACCTCTTCTCTGTAAAGCACCTGCTGTTGCCATTCTGGCAAGTAGTTTCTTTTTTAGTAATATTACAAGAAGAAACAGGTCAGTGAATTTGAATATGTTCATTTCAGTGTCCTTCATGGGTGTCAAAAGTCTCTCCGTGCACTATGTAATTGTGCAGGAGACTTTGGTGCCCATGAACCATATACTTAGGGTTCTTCTTGAAGAGGCACTCTGCAGTCAAACTGATTGCTGTATGCAGAGAGGACAGCTGTGGAGTGGCAAAATCAATTTTGGCTCTCTACTGAGGATGATGATGATGCTCCACTGCTCTCCATGCTTATTCTTCCCATGTGTCCTATTGCCGGTCAACAGTTCAGCTCTTCAACAGGAGCCAAACACTGATCTGAGCTTTTAACACAGAACGGACATGATAGTCAATGGAAAACCAAGGCAGTCAGAAAAAGAATAAAGATAATGTGTCCTGAAAGAAATCTCTTCCTTTAGATGAGTTAGTCCAACCCAAAATGAAAATTCTGTCATCATTTACTCACCTTCTGTTTGCAAGAGCACTTAGATCTCAATTGCACGTGTGATGATATAAATCAAAATGCAGTATAGTTGTATGGAAAACAGAAACTTGGAGAAAGGTATCTCCTGTTGTGGTTCACAAAATAAAAAAAAATATATAAAAAAAATATATATAATGACATAAAGGTCAGTAAATAAAGACAAAAGTCTGCACTACTAATGGTAGAGACTACCAGTAAGAATATGTTGCTGGGTAGAATCTGCAGTGGAGGAGGGGGTTGGTGGTTGAACAAATTGTAATGACTTGAGATCATAAAAATGTGATTTCTTTATTAATTTCCTGTTTCTTAACTCTCATGTAATGTGGGACAAGATGAACATTACATGAGACGAAAGTGTATTGGATGACCCTGTAACATGTCATAACATAAAACCTTTCCTGGATAATACATTTTTGTATGCCAGTTTCAACAATAAAACATAATAGAATACATCACTGCAGTGTTATTTTGATATAAACTAAATAATATTATAAACTGTAAAAACTATATTATATATACTATTATAATGTTGTTGTTTTTTAGTAATTTTGCTATGCGCTTTTGTCATTTTTATTATTTTTTTTATCTTTCTTTTTATTTCTGTTTTAGTCATTTTAGTACTTTAAATAAACCTTTTTTCAGTTAGTTGCCAAAGCAACATGTCTAATTTTCATTTGTTTGTTTTTTTAAGTTTGGGTTTTCCATCTAATAGACATATTTTATTTCAGCTTTATTTCTATTAAAAGTTTAAAAAAAAAATTTTTTTTTAAATGCATCACTGGACATAAAATGATTAAAGGCTTCTTTACGCAGTCGAGTTAAGGCTGCTCTGTGCCTGCTCAAAATTCAGTGTGCAGATGCAATGTTGCATAAAAGCCAGACTAAATTAAGACTGCTCTGAGCCACCTCAGCCCCTATTAAAATATACAGTTGTAATTGCAGTGTAAATGCATTAATGCCACCTCTAAGCAGCATAGAACAATCTATGTAATGACACCTAAATGCCACTTCACACTCTTAAAAATAAAGGTGCTTAAAAGGTTCTTCAGAGCGATGCCACAGAAGAACCATTTTTGGTTCCACAAAGAACCATTCAGTCAAAGGTTCTTTAAAGAACCATCTCTTTCTTACCTTTTTATAATCTGAAGAACCTTTTAGACAACCATTTAGACAAAAAAGGTTCTTCTATGGCATCGTGAAGCACCTTTATTTTTTAGTGCAGAAGCGCTTCTGTGTTACCTTTACCGTGTAAATTTTGCAATAGTAAACAGAATAATGCATTTTAAAAATCCTAAACAAAACCTGCATGTGAAGTATTTCTTTAGTTCAAGTTTAATTTCTTAATTTAATTTCACTGTAACCTGCACAGTGGTACATTTTAGCAGCGAGTTGGCCTTTTCTAATCTGTTCTTGTTTGTGATGTTCAGACTATCAACCCCCACACATTTTTAATAACTCTCTGCTGCAAATACAATGTGGTAGTCTAGTGTTACAGTCAAGTCAGAGTTCACCAATTAAGCTACTCCTCTGACTTGCCTCTCAGGGGCATAAGATGACTTATCTGATGTTGATAAGGCAAGGTTGTCTCTCCGTAACGATGTCACATCTGCCCACCTCACACCTCAGTGTGTACAGATGAGGTGATCGTGTACTTTTTCCTAATGCCTCCTTATTATCTCTCTGGGGGGAAAAGGGGAAAGAAGATCAGGCTTAAATAAAAGCTGTTGATTTTGTCTAGATGGATATTGTCAGCTTAGGCTTGTTGTAGAACATGGTGAAAGTAAACAGTGTTCACACTGATAGCCTGCGCATTGTACTGTACTTGAAAGCTTGTTATTGCAGTGCTTTATTGATTGATTCAGGGTTTGTTCTAAACCTCTAACCCTGTAAATATAAATCCTCTGTCATTAATATAGCCAGAACCGCTTGACATATACTCCATTACAGTGTCATCGTGGCTGAGAAGGTAAGAAATCAGCATTCACCTAAGCAGCATGCCGTTTTCTTGAAGGGAATTACTGCTGAAGTCTAGATCCTGCTGCATCCTTCATAAGCTCCATCATTTCAGACATCACACTGGGACGTAAAAGGTAGGGGCCGTCCTTTACCTCATGCTTCCAATCAGTTCTAATGGAAGAACCTGTGAGTTAAAGCATGCTCTGAGAATTGAACAGAGATGTTGCCTCCCAGCAGACTTGAGCCTTCAGTGAAGTAGGTCCAAGTAGGATCTAAGACTTTCTTCAACAACAAGAAAAGTACATTTTAACTTCTGTTAAGCAAAGGCCCAACATCGCACTAAAGGAATTGTCAGTGTGTTTTCGTGCTAAATTAAAAGTGAAAAAAGAAAAAGAAAGAACATGGATTTTTAGAATTGTTCAGCTTGGTAAGGGTTCAAGTATGATTCTTATGGAAATATTACAAGAATAGTTCACCCCAAAATGAAAAATCGCTGAAAATGTACTCACCTTTAGTAATCCACGTGACTCCAGTCCATCAATTAATGTCTAGTGAAGTGAAAAGCTGTGTGTTTGTTGCATTCAGTGTAAATATGAATCCTCTCTATCCATAATATTGCTTCCAGTGAAAAGGTCTTCTTTTCTGAATCGGGAGAGAAATATGCACAAATCAAGCACCGTTTACAAGTGAAAACCATTTTGGCCAAATATATCAAACATTTCTAAACAATTAGAAAAAAAAACAAAACAAAAGAAGTGACAGTTTAAACTTAAAATGCCTTAATGGATTTGTTTTCTTACAAACACTTTACAGGACATTTATTGATGGGAGTCATGTGGATTACTTGAATTACTGTGATGTTTTTATCAGCTGTTTGTACTCTCATTCTGACGGCACCCATTCACTGCAGAGGATCCATTGGTGAGCAAGTGATGTAATGCTAATTTTTTCTAAATCTGTTTTGATGATAAAACAAACTCATCCACATCGTGGATGGCCTGAGGGGGAATACATTTTCAGGTAAACTGTTCCTTTAACTCAGATTCACAGATTGACAAAATCTGAATATTTAAAATATAATCAGTGGCGTGCACCAGCTGTATCAGCAACATACAATTATCACCAAGGTAACGAGACATAAGCTTTAAACTTATTGAGTAAATGGTAATTCTGAATTGAAATGGTCATTCAAAAAGCACTTATCACAACCAGTGGCTACTATGGGCTGATGAATTTTAATTCCCTCATGCTGTGAATCAATAAGAAATGCAGTCTTCTGTAGATGTGCTGTGTCTATACATACACTGATTCACAATGACGCCACCATTTTAATGAAAGCTCTAAACAAAACAGAACACTTCAACATTCAATTCATCTCTGCACTGTTGTCTCCTTCAACATCGGAGGAAAACTGACTATTATATATATATATATATAT
>NW_015642053.1:509389-548289 GCF_001515625.1 Sinocyclocheilus rhinocerous | reverse complement strand
TATATATATATAACCATCCATAGTGTTCGAGGGCCAGTTTCCTGCAGGCATACATAAATAATGGTAAATTTATGAACAGAATGTATTATTGTGCATCATTTCCAAATAATAGTTAGAAAATAATATGGACAGTGGAGCTTGCCATTTCATTTATTTATGAACATTTCTGAACTCAATAGGCTACTTAATAAGATGTGATGGAAACGTGTTGAAAAAATTAATCTATAGCCTACACTAGTGGATATTATTAGACAAGTAAAAAAAGAAAAAAAATGCTTTATTATATATTACAGTACTCTATATTGTGGTTTAGTTGTTATTTCTTTATTTGTATATTTTTATTTGTATACTTTTTTTTTTATTCTTCCAGTTTGAATAATGTTTTGAAGCCTTCTGGGAGCGACTATAGCCTACAGTATCTGTCGAGTTGATTTATTGAATTAATAGAGAGGGCGCCACCATCGTCTTCATATCATATGGGTTCACAAAGGGGCGGTAGAGACTGACTAATGTACATTTATGACAGGTGTCACCACTGAATGTGCTTCACATTTCACTCATGAAACAACCTTGAGAAAACAAACCTTTGATAACAGGTTATTAGTAGCCTATTTGCTTTCAGTGTAACTGGATGGATGTCGCAGAATATGTGCGTTCACAATAATGCCTGCAAAAGACCCGCTTATCGAAACACTTAAAGGTACGTTTCACATCCTATATGCTATCATACACTTCAGGTTGTACCTGACCTTCGATGTGCTGTTTTACTGATCAGTTGTTGTTCTGGTCACGCAGCTGAAGATGACAGGCTTGCTGCTCGGTTAGCAGAGCCTGCTGGTAGATATATATATATATATAGATAGCTAGCATACTTGTTTTGCGCACTCAGACAAGCCGTTTTGATGATTGGAAGCGATTTTTAAATTGCTGCTCTATGTAGAAGAGACAGGGTCATTTGCAATATTTGCAACATTTTTTGTTTGTGTGTAAATCACGGGAACCAAATATGCTAAACTAACATTTTATTTAATAAAAACAGCATTTGTCTATTGAGTATAAGTATGCATACTTTTGCCATGGTAATAAATGAGGATTTTAAGCAGTAGGCTATATCAGCACGAGGCCACAGCAGTTTAAAATGTCAGTAGAACTGTCGCTATACTCGCTATGTAATACCTTTTATACAACAGTTCTATAAACAAATAATAATAATAATTAACATTCCTCCAAACCGATTAACACAACAAACCGGTCTGGAACAAAAACGTTCTATAATCACTCAACTCCAGCAACATTTCAGGTTTTCTATTTCCACTTGAAGGAAACCATGCGAGAAAAAAAAACAAAACAAAAAAAAAACAATGACCTTAGGTCAGTGGTACTCAGGCTGCCTCTAGTGGTAAGCAGAGGAATCACTAAATTAATTATAAATTAATGTTAAAACACAATACATTTTAACTTGTTCTTTATTTGAGTAAAGTTTCTTTTTTTTTTTTTTTGCATTAAGTACAATAGAGTCTTTTTTTACTTTTAGGTACAACACATTTTAATTTAATCATTATTTAAGTTTTTTTTATTTACTTGTTTGTAAGCACAGTGCAGTGTTAATGTTAATGTTCAAACTGTGTATTTACAATGTTAAAGTGGCTGACAACAATAAATATTCTTATTAGGAATAAAACTGCCTCATTTTTTAACTATGCAGAGCTGTAGTTGAATAGTTAGGCCTACTACGCTACTGTATTTTAATGCTGGTCATTATGGTGGTACTTGGAGAGTCAAATATTTTCTGAGGTGGTACTTGGTATAAAAAGTTTAATAAAACCACTGCCTTAGGTCATCCAGGTACTTTTCACCTACTGTTTTTCAAATGAATTCTGACATACAACTCTTTTGGCGTACTGTTTTTCGCACAATATTGTAGAGAAGTATTCGATTTCAGATACAGCTATCCCTCACAGATTCTGTGCCTGGGGTGCGTTTCCCAAAAACAAGTATAGTCGCAAGTTCCGTCGTTACCAATAGAGTTCAATGGAACTAACAACCATAGTTAGCTAACGATGCTTTTGGGAAATGCACCCCTGACTATAGTACTCTCCATCTAGCTGTTTTTATACACCTTTTAAGGTGGGGTCACATTTACCATTGCTCTGTGAAATGTTATGTGCAAAATTTTTATAGAAATCCAAGCGATCTAGAGTTTTAAATGAGAGCAAAAAATCCCCATGCAGATTTTGCTTGTTGTTCAAGCAAATTTGTGCATTCACCAATAGAAAGTTGCTTGGTTTGAAAGCGACTTCTCTCCATGCATCAATACACAGTTGATAATAGACCTTTTTCGCTAATGTGACCACACCTTTATAAGTGTAAATGTGATGCTCATGGTGTTGGATGCTAAAGAACAAGTGAGACATGATGCAACAGCAAAATACATCTGCTTGATACATGTGCACATTTACTGACAATTAAAAAGCAGCTCAGAAGGAACGGCCCGCTATATTCCTGGGGTAAACAAAAGACACACAGAGCCTTGGTGAGCTCCAGGGCAACCAAGTATGCCAGTGTGTGCTGTTTTGGTGTGGGTTAATGAAGCAAGTTCTGTTCCACCTACATTACATAATATCTTGTGATTAAAAGCAGAAAACTAACCATTAACCATCGTCCTCCCTGTTTATTCCCAGTGTGCATTCTGAATTTGAAATCGGAAGGCACTGTGACTGACTCCAACCCACACCTGGCATCCTGCTGTGAGCTCCTGGAACTTATACTGCGAAAGGGACTACAGCGTGAGCTCCACACACCAACACGCACTCTCCTGTACACCTGCACATCATCATCTGTCAGCAGCAAACACAGTACAAACACTCAAATAAGAGCTGTCATTACACCTGGCACACACTGTGGGAATATCCATACACATTACAGGATGACTTTTATTGCAGTTTACAGATAATAAGGATGTCTATATTGACAATATACAATAGATGTTTGGATGCACTTAACTTAGTTTATGTTTCTCATGATTTTATGCATGCAATGATTCAGTGCTTCAAATTAGTTTTGTACACAAAGATAAACTATCAACGTAAGCATTTCTTTACAAACCTAAAGTGTTAGTTGGACATGATAGTAAAGGAGAAGCTCCAAGTCTGTAATTTTAGTATCACTGAGATTGTTTTTATGAATATTTTGAAACAGTACCGTTTTTTTTTTTCATTTTAATATTAGTTAAAATTTTAGTATGCAAGCAAAGCACTGAGATTGTTTTTATGAATATTTTGAAACAGTACCGTTTTTTTTTTTTTCATTTTAATATTAGTTAAAATTTTAGTATGCAAGCAAATTAAAGTGTATGCATGTGACACTATGTTTATTACATAATGAACATTAATCATTCATGTTTTTAGAGCCTGTTCTCAGTTTGGCACATAGAGATTACTGGCATTGTTTTGAACAGCTTCTACACCACGACACATGTGGCAGGTGAGTCATTATGCACTTATTGCTTCTCATTTTTAGCGTAACATAACATAGGTTTAAAAGTCTAACTTAAACTACGACAAAGAATGAAAAAGAACGATACATTATTGAGTAATATAAATAAAAAAAATAGTTAATCTCTGAAATTGTTGTTTTTGGCATTCCCTAATTGTTATGCTGGTAATTACAATAAAACTATATATTAAATGATAAAAATGCCAAATGCATTTTAACTCTCATACTTTTGGACGCTAATGTATGTCTCCTTGTTTTTATATTTTAAAAATAGCATCTTTTGATTAATCACAACCACAGATTTGCTGAAAATGGAACAGAAAATGCATCTAAATGTGGTCTGTCTGATCAGAATGTTCTGTGTGCTCCTGAAGGTTGAGTTCAGTTTCTTTGGCTGTGCAGCAGACCACAGCCTGCAGCAAACTCATCACCTCTCAAGGCCGAGGACGCTTCTTCATACGGCTCATGCTGATGAGGAGAACTCTGGGAAATTTCGTAAAACACCTGCTGCACACAAACAGAGTCATCGAGGTTAGTAGACACTCAAGTGATGATTGAAAATTGTTTTTACAGACAATCAACATCATTTCCTTTCTTCACAGTGGTATTGCCCTAATGTTGCTATTCTGAGAAATGAGGAGATTGTTGGTGAGTTTTTTTATTTGGCCAAGATACTTTAGCAGTTATATACTGGTTGTTTTGCTGTAATTACTGTCTTAAATGTCTCCAAACAGAACCGTTTCTATCGCTGTCTATGGTGCTGTCAGAAATGAACTTTAAGATCAGTATTGAGGTATGAACTGCTTGTCCCCTGCATTTGCTATGTGCTTCATTGTGCTGAGTTTGAGATCTTCATTTCTTACTAGAAACTTTCTATTTGTGACTTTAATCTCAGAACTGCAGCTTCTTGGATGAAAGCTGGCTGCTTCCGGTACGATCTTAATGTTCTTATGGATTTGATTTACCTGTGTGTGCATGAAGAGGTCATGCTGAATTGCATGTTGCAAACCTTGCTTGTGTTTTAGGTGTGTCAAATCTATGAAGCTGTTCCCTGTCGAGAGCTGGGGATGGTGCTCAGGTTAGCATGTTGGCATGTCTTTTCAATTCTGAATGCTGCATTTGTTCATGTCATTTTGGACAGTTTTTCTACAAAATTATTTGTGCACACATTCTGATCACCTTTTTGCTCTCTGTGTTGAAAAAATCATACTCAACTACACATTGCAAGTTTTAGATTTTCTAGAATTAATAGCAAAGATTCCAAATCAGTATTTCTATTCATATCGCATATTTTAATAACCTTTCTTTTTAAAGGTACCTAGATGGACGCGTCTTTCTACTGGACTTGCTTCAGGGTAGTCAAGCTCAGGTGGATATGTTTGCCGAGCCTGGTGACATCATTGATGAAATTAATGGGATATCACTGAGGAATGCTAGCAATGGGCAGGTCAGAAGTAATCTTTCCCATAAAATGTGTTGTCCTGCATGACCCAACATACCATCATAAATGAATCCTAGAGACAGCTTTATATTTGTGTACTCTGTTATCTGCTTTGCCTGAACTGATTATATAATCGTGATAAGCTTCATTGTGTTTGCTTATTCTAAGACTTATTCATCACAAGATATGGCTCCTGACAGGAATAGTTCCCAACTTCACACAAAAATTACAGTTTTGTCATCATTTTGTTTTCTTTCCTCTGGGAAACATAAAAAGGATGTTAGGTACAATGCCCGAGCTGCTGTTTTCCACAAAGTGGATGATCAAATAAACTGCACAGCTCCTGAAATGACAAAAAAAAAATCATTATTAAAGTACCATTAAAAATAGTCATGCAATTTGTGCGCTATATTCTGAAGACATACAATAGCTTATGTGACAAACAGACCAAAATTTAAGTTGTAGCGCTCAAATCTCATTTGCAGCAGCTTTTTTAAAGTTTTAAAGGGGTCATCGGATGCCCATTTTCCACAAGTTTATACTCACTTCTTCTGTAGATGAGGCTGGATCATGAATGATTCGCGCGAACATAGACGCGTTTATGTAGATCAGGGGCGCATTCCCTTCAGAAACAATGTAATCCACTGCGTCTTCAGCGGCTCAGATGTCGGGAGTAAATGACGACTGCTATGTTCATTATTACATCCAACAACAGAACACCTCAATCGCTTAGGAGACATTCTTGTCTACATGAAACAATGGCGGACTGATGACAGCTCACTCAGTCTAATGCTGCGTTCAAGTCCTCCTGGGACGTTTGTACTTACGAGTTGATTTTTGTTGATGAACATTTAACCAGATTTTTTTAAAAAAACACTGGGTGGATTTTTATCATTATAGGGTGGTTGTGTACACACACTGCCAACACACATTTCAGTTCAGACAACTTGTTAAAGTGCATGTAGCATCCTATGGCCCCTTTAAAGAAATGGAAATTCACCAGATCTATTGTGAATGATTCATCCATGCTTATGTTTCATTTCCTGTCCACTTAAACCACAGCCTTTTCTATAAGTACGCTTACATTTAACATTGTTTGGCGAAATTTTACAGGTGAAATGCAGTCATTTCAGTAGGAATCCACACAATTGGGAATTTCGCGTGAGGGCAGAATGTGTCAAAATTCAGGTTTCAAAACAAGTTGAAGTTTGTCACACAGATCACAGCATTGACCAACAGAAAACTACTTAGTTTGAAAGTGACTTCTATGTGAGCTGTGCTTCATACATCGCCACACAATCGACCATAGACAATGGGCCTAATTTGTCTCAAAATTTCACTGAAATTTTGAAACAACAAAATTAGTCAACTGCAAGCTCACATTCAGATCTGCCTACATCCAATCAACAACTGTTGTATAGAACCAAGTCTCCACCCTACATTTTTTCTTTTAGATAATCTGTTTTACTTACATTTACATCAACAATAAAGAAGAAGAGATCTGTGAAAAATGTGGGGAAAAAACTAACTATAGAGCTCAATAACTGACTAACACTTTTCCCATCCAAAGGCAGGTGTGGTTCTGTCTAAGCTGAAGAGTCAGCCCCTTTCCATTCACTTGATACGTTGGAGAGGAGAAGATGGGTCTATCTATCAGCCACTGGTCAAACACTTACGGCAGCTCAAACAGGAAAAACCCTCACTTCGGTTTGGCCCAAAACCAGCCTCTCAGCAAGACAGAACTGCGGGTCAGAAGAGAGGGCAGACGCAGTGTGTGAAAGACGGCAGGTACTCTCAATAAAGATTTCATACATTTCATGTATGTTTGCAATTGTATTAGTCACAAATACCATATACAGCCCCAGCCTGTAACTGTTTGATCGTGTTTCATTAACAGGATCCTGTACGGTGTGCACCTCTTAGGAAAAGCAAACATAGGAATGGTACAGTAGTTGTGTAAACATTTCTCTTTATGGTGCTCTTGTTTCACTTTAATCCATGCATGTGTATTTTTGAGTCAATATGTGATCCTAAAGCATGTGATTATTGAATATGAATGCTATTTTTGTTTAAGCATGGAGGTAAGGAGGTCCTGCAGCATGTCATTCCTGTGGTTCTGGAGAGCAGTCAGGCAAGAAAGGTATATCTACAATTGAGCAAGTGAGTTTTATGTAGAAATATATGTAAGCTAATTTTAAGACCTATTTAATATATCATGCATGCTTTTTTGATTTTGTCAAATAGGAAGTACTGCTGGATATAAAGGAGACTCATCTTACCTGCATAGATAAGTCCAATAAGCAGGTTTGTGTTTTTCAATATAAAAACAAATAACTTAGGTTAAATGTGAGTAATTTTAAGCCAAAGTTTCTCCTTTTGATCAGGAGCTGTTTCAACACCATTTCCCTGAGATATCATGTGTTGGGAGGTTTGGAAGCCAACCTGATTTAACCATTTTTGCTTTTTGTGTACTGTAAGTATTTTGAGAAAATGTTGTAGATAGATGTTGATTCAAGTCATTAAAATTAAATGCATGGCATGCTGTTTTATGCTAAGCTTTCTTTCTTGAAATGTCCAATGTTTCTCTCAGATACCTTTCAGTTAAAACTCTAGTTTTCAGTACTAGCTTTCAGTATTTGATATGGTGTTGGAGTTTGAATAAATGGCAGACGGGTTATGAGACTGGTTTATCTGCATTCCATTTGCTTATTAGTGACATTTCTTCCAGGCTTTGTGTTTTCAGTACTAATCATGTAATTGGTTTCAGAGATTCACCGCAAGCAGGCAAACAGTCAGGCTTCTGTTGTGTGGTCCTACAGGCTGCCACAAGCAGTGAGTGTGAAGAGATTGTTAACCGTATAGGTGAGTGTGAAACCACTTTCATTCACAGTATTGATGTAATGAAAGAATTATGTCAAGTCCTAATAATTTTGGAAGTAATTAATATCATTTGTACTGTTTTTTTTTTTGATCGCCACAGCCGCTGGGTTCAAACATACAGAATGGTTTGTATGAAAATTCAGAACTTGAGTGGACTGGACATCTTCTGAAGTGTGCATCGGGTGTTTTTGAGCACAATACATGTATTGCATTGTTATATATTCTATATTATAACAATATAGTTTATCGTTTGTATTAATAGTATACTGTATATGATCGATAAAACCTTATTGTAATATCCTGTATTTGTGCAGTGTTGTTTTGATAGAAATACATGAAATACTGAGTCTCTTTTTGTTACAAGATTTTATGCTTTTATATTTTTTTCCCCCCACACAATACACAAATATTATGAAACACTTAAAACAAACAACAAATTGAAATCACCATTAAATTATATGGACACATTGGAGTCCAAACATGTTGTAATTTTGATTTATGTATTTTTGCATTTAAACATTTTTATAAGCACAATAAAGAAAAATGTTATGGAATGAATACAATAAATTTACAATTCTCCACTACCATTAGTCTCTAATCAAATACTATATGTGACCCTGGACCACAAAACTAATCATAAGTAGCACGGGTGTATTTGTAGCAATAGCCAACAATACATTGTATGGGTCAAAATTATTGATTTTTATTTTATGCCAAAAATCATTAGGATATTAAGTAAATATCATGTTCCATGAAGATATTTTGTAAATTTCCTACCGTAAATATATCAAAACTTAATTTTTGATTAGTAATATGCATTACTAAGAACTTCATTTGGACAACTTTAAAGGCGATTTTCTCAATATTTTGATTTTTTTTTTTTTTGCACCCTCAGATTCCAGATCTTCAAATAGTTGTATCTTGGCCAAATATTGTTCTATCCTAACAAACCATACATCAGTGGAAAGCTTATTTATTATTTGATGTATAAATCTCAATTTCAAAAATTGATCCTTATGACTGGATTTGTTGTCCAGTCCAGGGTCAAATAAATGCAAATGTATTGAGCAGGTAAACTCAAATAAACAAAAGGACAGATGTTCTTGCTTTCATTGAGCACAAAATGTTCTTAAGAATATTCTCAAATCATCAAGTGTAAAAATAAAAAGCAGGGCACGGACAAACATCCTTAAGTGTTATGTTTTTATCATAAAGAAATCACTATCACGTTTGGAGACCTTTATCTGCGAGTCGCGACTTTTAATTTGAAGCACATCTCGCTCTTAAATCGGGGATTTACCTCTGTTCGTTATCTCTAACTTCACTCTCGTATGACGTAGCAAGGTTCGTTTAGTGAACGAGTCTTTATTTTAACTTGACTCTTTTTCATGAATCAGTTGAATCAGTTCACGCAACAAGTCGTGCACGCATTGAACTGAATCGGTCCGAGCGGCGTTCGAATCGAACTGTTCAAAAGAACCGATTCTCTTCCTACTACGACGTCATCACAATGGCCCGGAATTTCCTCCTCGCCAGATCTGGCGCATGCGCACATCGAAAAAGAATGCGGACTTCGCAGCTCTCCCAATATTAAATTGTTTGATGGCCATAATTTGATAAATCATGTCGAAAGCACCATCTCAGGCCGGTTCTTCGGGTGCCGCGGCCAACCTGGGACCTTCATCGTCCTCCTCCTGCTCCTCACCCTCGGCAGGTGGCACGACGTCCCCCGCTAACGTGCTGCACGCACAGCCCGAGAAACCCCAGCACTACACGTACGTAGCGAAACACCTTTACACCCACCTGATCACTCATGCAAATCACATATATTTCATGCATCAGCGATTTTACACGCCTCTGATGCGTTTTTGTGGCTGTGATGAGCTGGATCAAGAGCTGTGTTTTATAGAGGCCTAGTAACAGTGCGATTGTTTGCATGCGTTGCATTGATATGATGTTTTGAAAGATGCACTTGAGCATCCTGGCAAGAGCTCTGGTGATTTGTAAACACAATAAAGAATGCAAACCACACAGTGCTACATTAGTCTAAAATGTCATCGTGAAATCATTTTTAAAGTTACATCTATCGAGATCTCTCATGAAGCACCACGGAACTGGGTGCCCACACTTTTTGATCAATGAATTTGCCTTTGCCCAGTCGTTCGTTGCTGTATAATGATCGGAGACAAATATTTTATAGTGATTTTTCTAAAAAAACAAAAAAAACAACTGATGATCACTATAGACCAGAGGCACCCAAAGTTTTACTACCAAGGGCCAAAAATCAAACTTGACTGAGGGCCATGAAAAGTAAAGGTTGCATTACTGTATATCTACCTATATTGTATTACAAATTAAATTTGTAAATCACTTTATGTTCTGTACATTCCAATGCACAAACAAATGCAAATATGCTTCACTGGGATGTTTTTATTTATTCCCCCCCCTCTCTTGTGATATGATATGAGAGGGCAAATCAAAGGGCATCTCTGACATTTTTTAAATATTTTATATTTCCATTATGGCTATAACCACCATTGACATGTTTTGAAAAAATATTTTGATTTGAGATTGATCATATGTGTTTATGAATGTCTGGTTTTGTTTTTCACTCAATCTTGAATTTTGTTAGCCTACATCTATGATTTCTGTGACTTTTCCGTCGCTTGTAATGAGTTTTTGCACTCACAAAGAGCCAGTTAAATATAGAACCAAATATAGAACCAAAATTACCATAAAAAATGATGGTCTAAGACTATCCAGTCATTAGTGATTTCTGGGTGAACATTTTTTGAAAATAATTTTTTAGTAGTATTAGTAGTATCATATAGATGAGCATAACTAGTTAACTATATTTTGACTATAAAAATTTCCGTGACATTTTAAGATTTTAAAATTCATTTCTGTGGCCTCGTGCTTGTAAATGACAACAGTAAAAGGCCTGATATGTTTTTTTTTTGCCACTATAATTTTCATGATTCCTGAAGCAGGTCATAACCATGACAGAACATAACATATATAATTAGCTGGTTCAGGTGCATTTGACCAGGGCTGAAGCTGAGCTTTGCAGGATGGTAGAGCTCCAGGAACAGGATTGGGCACCTGTGAGCTAATGGTGTCCAAATATGCTTTCATTCAGTGTTTTGTTAGTTTTGCCATTAAACCATTTACTCTTCATTACTCTTCCCGTCTCTCTATCTGTGTTCAGGTATCTGAAAGAGTTTAGGACAGAGCAGTGTCTCTTATTTGTGCAGCACAAGTGCACCCAGCACCGGCCCTTCACCTGCTTCCACTGGCACTTCCTGAACCAGAGACGACGGAGGCCGGTTCGCAGACGAGATGGAACATTTATTTACAGCCCTGATGTGTACTGTGTTAAATACGACGAGGGCACGGGGACATGTCCCGACGGAGATGAGTAAGAACCAGCACAAACTCCTTTTTTAAGTCACATTGTTTGAATTTATACTAATGCCTTTCTTTATCTATGTACTGCCAGGTGTCCATTTCTGCACCGGACAGCTGGAGACACAGAGAGGCGGTATCACCTGCGGTACTATAAGACTGGTTCCTGTATCCACGAGACCGATGGGAAGGGCCACTGCAGTAAGAACGGCCCTCACTGTGCCTTTGCTCATGGCTCCCATGACCTCCGTAGCCCTGTCTATGACATCAGGTAGACAGTTTTACATTTTAAAATTCACCATGTCGTCCCAAACATATATCCTTTCTTTTCTGTGGGACACAAAAGAGTCATCTTTAATTGAAGTCATTAATTAAATTGCATTTATTATCATGATGCACTAATGTTCAGTAGTTTAGAGTCGATAAGATTTTTATAATGTTTTTGAAAGAATCTCTTATGCTCACCAAGGCTGCATTTATTTGAGCAAAAATACAGTGAAAACAGTAATATTGTGAAATACTATAACAATTAAAAATAACCGTTTTCTATTTTAGTATATTTTCAAATGTAATTTATTCCTGTGATGCAAAGCAGAATTTTCAGGATCATTACTCAAGTCTTCAGTGTCACATGATCCTTCAAAAATCATTATAATATGCTGATTTGCTGCTCAAGAAAAAAAATCTTATTATTATCAATGTTGAAAACAGTTGTGTGTCTTAATGTTTTTGGAAAAAACAGTGATATATATTTTTTTTTCAGAATTCTTTGATGAATAGAATGTTAAAAAACAGCTTTTTTCTGAAATAGAAATACTTTGTAACATTATTCATGTCTTTACTGATCAGTTTATTGCATCTTTGCTGAATAAACATATTCATTTAAAAAACAATCATACATTCATTTAAAAAAACAATCATACTGATCCTAAAATTTTGAACAGTGGTGTTCATTGTGGATATTTTCCCTTGGGGTTGACATTTGTATTTTTAATGTCTTGTTAAGAGAGGTTCAGGTGTTAGAAGCCCAGTCTGCTACTGGATTGGTTGAGGGAACATCTGGAGAAGGGCAGTCAGGAGTCGTGGCCAGCACTGCACTCATAGAAAAGATCCTGAGTGAAGATCCACGCTGGCAAGGTGAAAGCAGCCTCTCCACATGACATTAAAATGAACCTACACTATATGCATATGTCATTCTTCATCATGCCGTTCTGTGCTCATTTCTCCTCATGCAGACAATAGTTTCGTGCTCTCCCACTACAAGACTGAGCTTTGCAAAAAACCTCCCCGCTTGTGCCGTCAGGGCTATGCATGTCCCTACTATCACAACAGCAAAGACCGCAGGCGGAGCCCTCACAAACACAAATACAGGTCTGTATAACAAATACTTCTTTCAGTAGAACACAAACTATCTTATGCAGATCATTTTTTATACAACAACAGTTCACATCATAGTGACCAAAAAGGACAAAAACAACTTGCACAATATATGTTTGTTACCCTGGACCACAAAACCAGTCATAAGGGTACATTTTTCAAAATTGAGATTTTTACATCATCTGAAAGCTGAATAAATAAGCTTTCCACTGGTGTATTGTTTGTTAGGATAGGACAATATTTGTAAAATCTGGAATCTGAGGGTGCAAAAAAAAAATCAAAATTTTGAGAAAATCGCCGTTAACCCGCACCGGCCCGAAGGGCGTGTTTAGGCGTGTATGGGTCACCATACTTGGCCACATGTCACGTCACTTTCACTTTCAAATTTGAATCAAAGTATGGTCAGACATTCAGCTTTATCTTTATGGTGTTTTCAGGCCATTAGCATTAAAGCCTCATCCATTTTTCCCTTAATGAATTTCATTCAAAGATATCGTGAGTCACTTTCATGTACAATTTACCTTGTTTTACTCTGTTGCTATACTAATTTTGAGTTATTATGACTCCAGAGTAACAAAGGTTCAAGTGTCTAGTTTCAAACAATACCAGATTTATAAATATAGACCATAGGTCTATATTTCATTAGGAGATCCTAATGATTTCATTAGGAGATCCTAATGATTTTTGGCATAAAAGAAAAATCAATAATTTTGACCCATACAATGTATTGTTGGCTATTGCTACAAATATACCCGTGCTACATATGACTGGTTTTGTGCTCCAGGGTCACATATACCAAATGTTCTGAAGTCATGTGATAGCTTTTTTTGGTGGTGGTGGGGGGGTTTGGGGGGAGTAATAAGTCGAAGCCGTTTTTAGTTCTTTTCGGATCTTGACAGTTACTTTATTTCCAGATTCCTAAACTTTGGCTCAGCAGAACCTCTTTAAACTAAAATATTTACCAAAGGTTAATATTTCTATACATTTTGTGTGGTCTTGTTCTCTGATGTCAGGTAATTGTCACATGACTTGCAGGTAAACAATACAACTATTTCATTTTTGTTAGTGTATTTTATGTAGATGTATTTTAACATTATTTATTTATTTGATTATTTTTATGGACTCACAAACCCCCTGCAGTTTGGAAACCCCATGATTTGTTCCTTTAAAAAGTAATGACAAATCAGAGTGCTTTGTATTCAAACTTCCATTTGAATTCAATTTATTTCCTGCTTTGTAGGAAGGTGACAGACGTTTTCTATCATGATCATTTTAAATGGTGCTGTGTTTTGTTCCTGAAGAGCCCTGCCGTGTCCCTCAGTGAAGCACAGTGATGAGTGGGGGGACCCGAGTAAATGTGAGAGCGGAGAAAGCTGTCAGTACTGCCACACGCGGACAGAACAGCAGTTCCACCCGGAGGTATTTCACACTCAATCTAATGCGGCTGGACTCTGTTTAACATCAGCATTTAAGTAAGAACAAGGGCATCTGTTTTCTTGCATGGTACTTGGATGTAATATAATAAAATAGTGACTATTGGATTATGTTGTGTTTGTGATGCTCTTTAGGGTTGCTAGTTTTTTTGGCCCTTTGGCGTAAGTGGCTCTTTTTTTTAGGTTACTGATTAGTGGTGTTAATGTTAGTCATACCTGCGTCATTACTCCTGATGATAAGATTTACATCTGACGAAGTGTGGAAAAAAGCAACCTGAGCCATATACTGTATAGGGATCAGAAAATGATAGACTCGTAAATTCTATAAAGTAAAAAACGTATATAATAATATAACATTAAAATAGCTACATTTAAGTTTTAGGAGCTGAAAGTTCTTCAGGGTTCCGTCTCTTTTTAACCAATTAATTTACATGACTCTTACGGTCATTCATGATTTACTGGAATATTTTTCATGACAAATTTGATCTGATAAAATATTTTAGAGATTGGTATATACAACAAATATATATTCTTTCTAAAAATGCAAATGACGTGTTAAGCTTTTATTAATTCACATGACTTTTCCAGGTTCCGAAACTATCTTATATAAGAAATATCTTTAATATTAAAATATTTCAAGCTTATTTTTTCTTAATTTAAATCATTTTAAGTTATCTTTAGGCCCTCTTAGAAGCACAGCAACATCCTGATATTTTTTGGCACTTTTGAAAAAAACAAGCGCCACTAATATTTTCTTATTTTATCTAATTATAAACTTTTTCCTCCACAGATCTACAAATCCACAAAATGCAATGACATTATGCAGAGTGGCAACTGTCCGAGAGGGCCGTTCTGTGCTTTTGCTCATTTAGAAAGTAAGCTTACATTTTGTTAATCACATCACATGCAAAGTTATCATGTGATGATGCTATTTAGACTCTACATTGTATTGGATGTTCTCCAATCTTGCATGGTAACTTATCCAATAGATACCAATTTATTGTAAATGTGAAGGTGATGATTGTATGATTGTGTGTTGTTTCTGTTTTGTTTCACAGAAGTGACTGTCAGTGATGAGCAGCTGGCCGCACAATGCAGTTCACCTCCTCTAGAAACTTCCTGCTCTGCTTTCTTAGAAGACTTCAATCAGAGTGGGCTGAGTGCCGCCACAGAGGAAGGGCTGCTGGGAAGGGTTCTTTTTGAGGAGTCCTCCAGTCTTGACGCCAGTCCAGGAGGAGAGGGGGGTTATGGGAAAGCCCCTGGGTTTGAGAGGGAAGACCAGGTATAGCAATAACACTTTATTAATGCTTTTATTTAAAGGCGTCGGTTAGAAGACTTCTGTGTTTTTGAGATAATTGTCATACAAAACCTGGGAATTTTATGATTCCAGGCTAGGAAAAGTCATAAAAATGAATAATCTATAAATCTCTAAAGTTGCGTTTTTTTCTCAGCTCAAAAATATTTAATTGGATAGAATTAACATGCAGTTTAAAAATAAAAATTTTCTATTTTAATATATTTAAAAATGTAATGTATTCCTGTAATGACAAAGCTGAATTTTCAGAAGCCATTACTCCAGTCTTCAGTGTCACACGATTCCTCAGAAATCATTTTAATATGCAGATTTGATGCTCGAAAAACATTATCAATATTGAAAACAGTTGTTCTGTTTAATATTTTTGTGGAGACTGTAATGTTTTTTTTTTTTTTCAGGATTCTTTGAATTAATAGTTCAAGTTCAAAAGAACAGCTTTTATTTGCAATCTTTTGTAACACTTGACTACTTTTAGTGTCATTTTGATCAGTTTAATGCATCCTTGCTGAGTATTAATTAATAAATAAAAAATATTGCTGACCCCAAACTTTTTAAATGTTATTGTATCTCTTTATAAAGTAAAACTTAAAACAAAATCTTATTTTGAATGACTTTTGAATTAATTTAATTCCTGGACCAATGATTGATAGCTGACATACAAATGAACATAAGCCCCAAAAATATCCATAAAATGAAAAACAAGTCTTTTGTTTATTAACTTTCATATTTTTCATACAGGCCAGACATAGAAGTTTTTCAATGGAACAGCGCAGCAGAGACATTTCATCCATGCACAGCAAACAGGTACTGAAGCTACTGATTCAAAACAGACATGAATGAAAATTGCAAATAGGCCAAGCTTTGTTTTGGTCCAGATTTACTAAACAGGGCAAATTAGATTTTGTTTTGTTTTGTTTTGGGCCAGATTTACTAAACAGGGCAAATTAGAGTTAGAGCGCAATTTAGCACCAATGGGAAGGGAAAATTCTGCGAGTGATTTACTGACAAGGTGCACATTTAAAGAACACAGATGCAACATCTCATTTCCATAATGACCAGCGCAGTCTACCAAGAGCAGCGCAAATTACCGCCTGCTTTAAGACATGCTTTTTTTGGGGGCATTAAATAATGCCGCAAATACCAGTGAACTGACGAGCGCAAATCTTAGTAAATCGCGTTGCGTGATTCATTTAAATATTCTCCTCCCCTAAATTTACAGATCGAAAGAGAATCTCCTACAAATGCATATTCAATAAGGAGAGTCGCAAAAATAACGGTGTATAAAAATAACCATGCCTTTTCAGCGCTAATTTCCCACTGCGTGTCTTTATTAAATCCTGACAGTAGTTTTTAATGCCAAATGAGGGTTTGCGCTGGCACAAGCTGATAATAAATCTGGCCCTGTATATGTTATTATTAAATATGATTATTTTCTCACCCTCATGTCAAGTTTCATTTTCTTCTATATTTCTTCTAACACAAAATGTTGTTTTAAGAATTGGTGTTGTTTTATTAATTTGTTTATAATTATGTGTAAAAATATGCATAATTGAGCTTTACTGTTAAATAGAATGACGTAAGACTTCTGTATTTTTTAAAACGGCGTCTGTTTCTGCTTTTGACTAGAGTCTGCATTGGATGATCTAGACCTGAATGACTTTGGAGTCTCGGCTTTTGAGAAAAGTCTGGAGAGTTCAGCTTTACCCAGCATGGGCCTCATGTTGGGTTGGTGACGAGTTTACAGTCTTATCAAAAAAAAGATTCTGTTGTAAACTGTAGTGTCATAAAATTCAGCATTGACATTCATCTTCATTTCTGTTTTTGTGATGGTTTTCCTCAGGAGGCAGTCAGTTACAGAGTTCAGCACCTGTTAACATTCCTGGCTCCCTCAGTAGCCCCTCCCCTTTCAGATCGCCCTCACCTTCTCCACCAATCAGAGCCCACCACTCTCCATTCCTCTCTGCACAGTTGCCACAACCCAGCCAATCAGAGAGCAGCTTTTTGGGGACCTCCCATGGTTCTTTAGGTTTGTGTTATTTTCATTAATTTTAATGTCAGCTGTATTTTAACGCCAAATGAGGGTTTGCGCTGGTGAATAGAGTGCTTAATAGAGTGTAATATTTCTTTCCATATTACACTCTGTTACGCAGTCTCTATCAGAATGAGTTTAGAGCTTCTGTGACATATCTAGGTCAACGTTTCTTGTTTACATGTGCAATTACCAGTTGTCTTTTTAATACAAAGCAGTGTTGTTTTGCTGTAATGAACTGGATAGATTGTGTGGCAGATCCAATCAAGCATGATAGCTTTGTTTTGTTTTTGTAGGTTTAAATGGCATGAGCAGCAGTATTTGGGAACATTTTCCGACATGCCAAAGTTCGCCCGGTACCCCTCCTGCCCTGCTTTCCACAGGGAGCATGTACACCGAGGCGTCACGTCTCAAACAGGAAGTGGAGGAGGCACACAGGGTGCTGAAACACTGGGACCACAGCTGGAGACAGATGGCTCAGGTCAGACTCCATCTGTGTTTGTGTGTGTGTTTATGTGAAAGCAATGGGGAACTGTGTACATGCAGAACCACATTTCCCACTTTTACAATTTTATTTTTTTTTTGCACTGATGTTAGTCAGGGTTTCTTCTGCCAAAAACACCTAGTTTTCCATGACCTTCTCATTTTCCACCCTTTTCTGATTCTGAGAAATTAATCAGGATGACATTGGTTCTGTATCTTAAAGACTTCTATATGGAAATATTATGATTTGCTATCCATATTACATATTTCAGGCTTGTTCATCAAGTTTCTGAATAATTAGGCGCTGGGCGGTCATATGTTAATATACTGATTTCTGAACAACCTATATTATTTATTTTTAATATATAATTGAACAATAATAAAACAAATAATACAAAATACATAGTAATATACTGATTACATAGTAATTACATAATAATAAATTATATTATATTATATAATGTAAAATCTATATTGCATGTTTTATGTATACATGTGTGTTTATGTAGAAATAATAAAAATATGTAATCGCATGTAAATATTTTTATCATTATTATTTTGTTACTTTACGTCAGCAATATTTCTTTAAATTATATTGCATTCTGTTTTGGAACACATCTCATGTAAATGTCACCTAAAAATGTGTCTGCTCAAAACTTCAAATTTCAATATGTTTATTTAAATTTCAAATAGTATATTTTTGCATTTCTCTAGCACAGAATCCACTCATAACATAGAGTTACTAATAAATTCAATCAAATTATTTGTTGACCTGTAGTATGGCTAGTGTTTTGACCGTATGTTTTCTGTTACCTGCCGCAGTCATTGGCGGTTTTAAAAGCAGACGCAGAGGACGCTTGTCTCTTGGCGGGGCAGCTGGGTATGGAGGCGGAGCGAGTGCGGCAGGCTGAAGTGGAGGCGCAACAGCAAGCCGCTTTCCTGGAGGAGGCACTAGAGAGCCTACGGCACGCAGAAAACCCACATCTCCAGCTTCACCAGCTACAGTTACTGCACAGACTTCCACTGAGCTCCATCTGCAGCCTGCAGACACAGATCTGCTCCTGCTTGCGCACTGTAGAACAGGTAATGCACGCACAACTGATAAATCTCCTGATCAAACTGTCATGAAATGTCTGGGTTTTATTTCATTCAAAAATCAAATTAAGAAAAATAATAATTGATATTTATACCATTAAGAGATTGAAACTTTTATGCTAATTATTTATATTATTTAATATAAAAGTATTATTGTATTATATTGCATTATATGGTAACACTTTCCAATAAGGTCCCATTAGTTAATATTAGTTAATGCATTAAAGTTAACTAATGCAACCTTATTGTAAAGTGTTACCCACTATATTACAATTTATATTAAATATAATATTTATATAATTACAATTTCTAATATATTACCATTTATAATTTATTATATATACATTTCTATTTTATATTAATCTTACTTGCAGTTGTGCTTTAAAATATTTGTAATTAAATTACAATTATTTATAATTGGGGTGGAGGGTGGTTTTCAAATTATGATTCATTTCCTAATGAGAAATGTAAAAAAAAAAATTCATTTGATTCTGGTAATATATAACCTAGGCATTGCTTTATTATATTATATTTTAGAAAAAAATTTTTTTTTAAAAGTCATTTTTAATTTTAGGCTGATTTACAGTAAATTTACAAATGTATAACTTTTAAGTATCATTTATTTATTTATTTTTTGCTCTGAACAACAAAAATTACCGTGACATTTACTTGAAATTGTGCTTTAAAATTTTTTAATTTTTTAAGATTAAATGTAAATAATTTTTTAATGAAAGAGGGGAAATGTGTTTCATTGTAATGAAAATAATATTACTTTCTAAAAAATAAGGTTAATTTGCTAATAAAAAAAGTGTAATTTCTTTCTTTTTTTCCTTTTGATTCTGGTAAAATATGACCTTGACATTTCTTTGAGGTTCACCTAATAATTTGATGTACCAATAGAGCCCAATTAGATTAAGGCATGTTGGATTGCATTGAATCTCTCTTCTCTATTCTTTCAGGCTGTGTTCAGGAAGCAGAGATTATATTGTGTATCTTGCGATGAGATGGGATCAGTGACGTTGCCATGCCAACATGGCCTGCATTGCGAACGATGCGCAGCCTCGACAGAATGCCCGCTGTGCACCGAACACCAGCAGAGCATGAATATCCCGCAGTCATAATCCTAATCTGCTATAATCCACACACTAGACACAAACCCTGACCCCTCACTAGATCTCATTCACATTTCACTCAAATTCCCATTACAACTACGGCTAAATGTAACCTACAGAGCCCAAAGCCTTATCTTAACTAAAAGCTGAGACTTAATTGATAAATATGATCTAGTTTGATTAATATTGACCATATCAATAAGACACGTCATGCCATATCCTTTACATTAGCATGCAGTCAGTTCTAGACCTCAATGGGACCATTATATTTTCAAAAAGAAAGAAAATTACTAGAGAAACTGACATACATCAGCAGTTTGTGATATTTTCATGTTTATTGTGGGGACAAAACATCGCGGATACAGTATAATAATATGCTTATGTCTCATTGTAATCATTTTCCATGTCTTTTAAATGGGAACTCACGGATACAGTATAATAATATGCTTATGTCTCATTGTAATCATTTTCCATGTCTTTTAAATGGGAACAGAGCAAATATAACTTGTATTAGTATTCAGATCTGGTCTAGCACTAATAATTTAGTTAGTGCTTACATGACAACACATTTAAAGATTTTAAGGAAATATTTAAGTGAAGAGCAAGATACCAAAATCCCATATTCCCTATATGATTTATATAGAAGCATAACACATACACGTATATAGTAAGACAATCCTATTCTTTTTTTAAAAAACACGTTTAAATTGAAATGCGGAATGTCTTTCCAGAACATTCTGAAATGTTTACAGTAGAAATGCAGTATGTGCATCTTCAATGCAGCAGTGCATTTGTGTTTTTTTTCCAAGATGGGGAGATTTCGTAATAAATACAGATTTTAGTATAGTTAGTAGCTATATAGGAAATTTACAATTACATTCATAGGATTTTTTAAAGGAGAAATTCCAGGGAACTGCTATACAGCAAAATGGAAAATAAATACGGTTTCGCAGCTTTCCGTTCTCAGGTTTTTTTTTTGTTTAGGAGTCATGGTAAACTTGAGTGCAAGAGCAAGAAGGCAAACACTCTTTTTAATGTAATTCACATAATGTGCATATTTTATTTAATGCATTGATTGAATAATTTGCCTGTTTACTAAACCAACAACACGTTCCCAACTGCAGCTTTCCATTCACGTAGAGGCGTTTTATTTGAACACATGTCCGACACCAGTGGAGAAGAGAATAATTCACGTGCACTGATTAGCAAACATGAGAGCATAAGCTACGGCTGTCGAAGAGGGCTTGACTTCAGTGTGTTTCCATTTCTTTAGATGATTTAATATGAATTCAGTTTGAAGGCACAGTTATATGGGATGCTCAACAGATGACTTCCTTTGAAACAGAGCTTCACTGTGAATTCAGAAATCACCTGCTCAGTTTTGTTCATATACAGTGTTTCAGTCTGATTTTGTAAAAGACAATAAACAAATGTATATTTTTGGATGAAAATGTTGTATGTTTAATTTTTAATATCAAATAATAACAAGATCATCGTTACACTTCCTTACAATAATTAAAAGACTACATTAAATAATATTTTCATAACAAATAATAGAAAAGGGAAACGAATAATGTTAAGTTGGATGTTTTCATTCATCTTTTTGTCCTCTTAGATTTCTTGAGACTTCTTTTCTCTTTGTCTGCGTAATTTAACGAAGGCCTGAGCTTCTCTCTCGCCTTTCCTGGCCTCAAGTAACTTCAAGGTATTTTCACCTACAAAAACAGACAGCACGAGGTCATATTGAATTGCTACACATGACATCTAAAAAAAAAAGTAATACAAAAATATATATAGACACTACTGTCAAAAAAGTTTTTAAATTAGTAGCTATGGGTGTGTATATTGATAAAAAAAAATGTAAATAACTTTTTTCTCTATTTGAATATATTTTAAAATGTAATTTATTACTGTGATGCAAAGCTGAATTTTCAGCATCATTACTCCAGTCTTCAGTGTCACATGATCCTTCAGAAATCATTATAATATGCTGATTTGGTGCTTAAGAAACATGTATTACTATAATCAATATTTTTGAGGAAACCATGATTTGTTTCGGTTCTTTGATGAATAGAAATTTCAAAAGAACCGCAATTGTATGAAATATAATTTTTTTTTGTAACATAACGTCTTTACTGTCAGTTTTGATCAATTTAATGTGTCCTTGTTGACTAAAAAAAGTGTTAATTTTGTTATTCCAACTTCACATTATTTTCTTTTGTGAAACATGATCTACCTGTTAACAATTTGACATAAACAGTACAGACATTTAGTTGCTTAATGCACAAGTAAATGTTGTGCGTATAACAGGAAGTGACATACTGTTGGGTTTGGGGTGCATCAAAGGTAAGCGGATCTGTGCGGGTGTGGGATTGTTCTGTACACCTCCGACTCCTGGCACCGCTTTAAGAGAGAGGAACGCCTCTCCTTCGAAGTCATCGCTCCTCAAAGTGTCATGGTCCAGCACTGTCACCATCAGACACGCTCCAGGAGACTGGCACTGATCTAATGAAATGATACTGTTCCCCCCAGAGGACAGAAACTGCATTACAACCATAAAACAACAATCTAAAGCCAGCCATCTCTATTCAGTTTAACAGTTTGTATTTGCTAATAGGCTACCTAATATGGATTGGGCCTACGAGTGAACACAGGTGATACAGGTTACTGAAAGGCTTTAAAACCCCTCAGTTTGGGCTTTCCACAAAAAGAGCTGGAAATGGACATTTGAATGTGCCATCCATGTAGTTTTGAAGGAATTAGTGTGATTATTCGAGTGTGTGGTAAATAGAAGACTTTATTTAAGAATAAGAGGGATTTTTTTTTAAGGAAGCCTGTTTCCGCCACTGAATAAAAAATAAAAGAAGGTAATTGCGACTATATCTCGCAATTCAGATTTTTTTAAAATTGCGAGATATAAACTTGCAATTCCGAGAAAAAAAAAGGCAGAATTGCGACTTTATAACTCGCAATTTTGACTTTATAACTGACAATTGCGAGTTTATATCACGCAATTTTGAGAAAAAAAGTCAGAATTACGAGTTTATATCACACAATTCTGAGAAAAAAAAAGTCAGAATTGTGAGATAAAAAGTCGCAATTACCTTGTTTTATTTTTTTATTTAGTGGCGGAAACGGGCTTCCATACTTTTTCCCTTCAAATTGTGACTTTTTATTTTAAAATTCTATTTTTTTTCCTTCAAATTGTGAGTTTATTTCTTGCAATTCTCACTTTTTCTCAGAATTCTGACTTTAAATCTTGTAATTTTGTTTTTGTGTTCTTTTTTTAATGCCATGGAATAAAAAAATAAAAAGGCAACTTTTCTAACCATTTTGACTTTTTCCCCGCAATTGCAAGTTTGTATCTCACAGTTCTCACGTTTCTTCTTAGAATTGCTCATTTATATTTCACAATTGCAAGTTAACATCTCACAATTTTTTTTATTTATACATTTTTTTCCCGCAGAATTTGAGAAAAGACAGAATTGTGAGATTACTTTTTTCTATTTTTTTTTTATTCCATGGTGGAAATAAGCTTTCATGCTTTTCCCTTTCACTCTTCTATGAATCTAGTAGGTGGGAGCTATGAGAGAAGAGGGTGCATTGTTTGACTTTGGATTCTAAAAATGAACTGAAACCGCACGTTTACATACAATTCAAAGGACTCTTCGAACAACGGGTTGAGATCGCAGTTCTTGATTTTGGTGGATCGCGGTTCTACTTGAGGGAACATGTGCTTTGGTTCTAGAGACAGCTGAACGAAAGGGTCACTGGAACCTGTAATGGACAAAATGCAGTTTCATAGACTCAACGCGGCCAATTCTGATATTCATGTAAAGCAATGACATTCAGATAATTTCAAGTATTGGCAGTGTCAGAGCACCACTGATACAAGCCTACTGGCTCTTGATTTATCAAATTCTTCTATAAATCCCACAGAGTAACCAGCATAGTATAAAATGTGTTTGTCTTACCATTTGAGTCGAGAGGAATTAGATTGACGGCGTTGAGAACCTCTACATGCAGTTTGTTCTCTGAGCGTTTGTATGAGGTGATGAGAGTAACAGCTCCGTATTTCTCTCCATTAAACACTTTCTGTAGGAAATGTAAACAAATCCAGGTCAGTAACACTTCGTTGGGTCTTATGGATGATTTCCTGATCAGGGTGAGTTCCTCACCTGTTCCCACACCTTTCTCTCAAAGAACTTCTCTATCAGCTGATTACAGTTTAAAGAGTTTTGTGTCAGGTTTGCCCGGAGCGTCTGAGGAAACAAAAATCAAATACTCATATCTGAATGGGAACGAAAGGGAAGAAAACAACACATGACGAGCACAAAAGAATAACACTGACCTTATATTCCTCAGTATGTAGTGTTTCAAGAGAAAGTCCATTCCCTTCAGCATGAAAACACTGTTCTAAGCACTGCCAGAGAAAAAAAAAAGTAAATAAAAGTACATTTCTGAAGAAAATATAAGGTGGTTGCCAAGGCATTGCTAAGGTGTTCTGAGTGTTTTAATGTGTTCTTGGGTGGATTCTAAGTCTGACAGTTTAGAAACAAACCACACTCTTTGTGGTATCGTTTGTGTCTCTTTCACAAACAGTATGAGTCCAGTTACACGCTAAAGTGTAATATTTAGCATTAGGCTAAAAAACTAACCTGCAGTGCGTACAGTAATCTCTGAAAGTAAACCAGGTTACTGTCCTCCTGCAGAGACATCTGATGCAGAATCTTAACCGAGTTCATCCACAGTGGAGTAAGAAGACTGAAAGAGACAATTAAAACACATCATGAAGGCTGATCAACTAAAGTAAAAACAACCAAAATATAGATATAGGCAGGTTGAAAAAAACATTGAGATACCTATTAAAATTCTCCTGAACCAAATTCTCATTCATATACTGCAGTTCTTTCTCAAGATATTTCATCAAAGGAACCACGGCCTGGAGATAAGAGAGCCAGACACTCAGTGTTGCAATGGTTTCGAAAAATGTCATTTTATGATTCAGGCTGACACAACATTTCTCTTACGTCTTCTGTAGATCTGGAGGGAAGCCTTTGACGTGAAGCCATGTTGCGAACATGTGTTTCAATGTCTGTGTTTAACTAAAAAGAGACGCAAGAAACAGTTACACTTGATTTCAAGTCCACTTTAGATCTATTAACTTTGCAACTACATGTCATCTAACTCTCATTACAGTATTAGTAGACTGTTAGGTTAAGGTTACAGTTACAATAAGATGACATGTACTTGCAAAGTTACTTATAGTCAATAGAATGACCATCAAAATAAAGTGTACTCAGATATTAAGCAGACAGTCTAATAATACTCTAATGACTGTTAGTTGATGTAGTTGCAAAGTTACTTACAGTAAGCAAAATGTCAAAAGGTGACTGTCAAAATAAACTGTTACCCCAAGAAACATGGTAAAATGTGTGTTCTGGTTGTTGTGAAAGTGTCTTATTGCACCTTCTCAGGAAGAGCTCATGTAGATGTGAGACTTTAACTGACGCTATTGATGCTGTAATCCCAGTTATGCTACCTTTTTCCCGAGTGTTTCAACTGCAGAGCGGATCTCTCGGTTCAGGGCGGACTGTGTGTGTTGCAGCTGTGATGGAAGTGTGTTCTGGAACTGAGTATCTCCAATCACGTGTCGCGTGCGTTCCCGGAGCCCCTCCCAGTTTAGCTGCTGCGGTAGACGTGTCAAAACTGTGTGCAGATGCTCTAGATCGTTCACTACCACGCACAGCTAAATATACATAAACCATGAGAAGTTAGGGTAAAACATGCAGATGATCAAGCTAAAACACAGTGCAAAGTTAAAGACCACACACCACATAGAGTACCACATCATCATCAACTCACCATTTTTATTGCACTTTCGCGATCTGAGTCCACAGAGAGCTCCTTCACTCTAGCCTTCAGCATCTGACAGTATGTTGATGCAATCTTACACACATCCTGTAACAAACAATGCATATTTATACATCCTACAATTCAATGAAATGCTAAACTTTGTGTGTATGTGTGTACCTCTGTGAGTTTGACCATAAGCATGAAGGCCTCCTCCGGGTCAGGCCAGCTCAACTGCTCCCAGAGCTGAGCCACAGGATGCAAACATGCTGCAATGTCCACTGCAGAAGAGCTGTGCTTGATGGGAACTCCTCCGCTCTGCAGCGGCTGCAACTAGAAAAGAGAGAAAGAGAATGTGAGTGTGTAGTTCCCTTCAGCTATTTGAACTTTTTGCTTAATGGGAATTCACAAGTAGAATGACAAAACTGTTTTTACTAAAAAAGTGTTTTAGAGCATAATACCTGATCCACTTGCACAGCTTTTTCCACCCTCTCCATTGTGGTGCTAAAGGCTTTGTTTAACCAGTATGGAAGAGCATCTCTGAAGTCCTCATGGAAACTTGTGAGCTGCAATAACTTCCCCCTAAAAGAGAAATCCAAACTTCATGTTTAAAAGGAGAGTCCACTCAAACTGAAAATTCTGTCATCATTTACTCCCTCACATGTTGTTCCTGTATGACTTTTGTTCTTCTGTGGAACACAAAAGATCATATTTTGAAGAATGTTGTTGGCAACCAAGCAGTCCATACAGTGTCCATACAGTGAAAGTCAGTGAGACCCAAAACCATTTGGTTGACAACATTCTTCAAAATAGTTTCTTTTGTGTTCCACCGAAGAAAGGAATAAAGGAAAAGTTCACCCAAAAATAAAAATCTGATAATTTACTCCAATTTAAAGTTAAAAAACGCATTTCACTTAATAAGATGTTAATCAATGGGATCACGTATTTGTGGATTATTGTGATGTTTTTATCAGCAGTTTGGACTCTCATTCTGACGGCACCCATTCACTGCAGAGGATCCATCTTTACTCTCATCTACATCGTGGATGGCCTGAGGGTGAGTAAATTGGAATTTTTGGGTGAACTATCCTAGATGCTAAGGAAGTCAGTACACTGGGTTGAGATTTTAACAGATTTTGAGTACTGTACATCATAAAATAATGTGTAATGTATGTAACAACTCAGAAGTTACAGCTGATTGTAGGACTGACTGACCTTTTTTGTAAGAAGGCTTTGTCTTTGTGGATGGCTTGCAAAGTGAGATAAACAGGAAACAGGCTGTTTGCCAACGGCTGATCCATTTGATTCTCCAACTGAGAGAGGGTAGCTCGTAACTCATCAGCCAGCTGTTCACACACACAAATAAGGGACAACCAATGATATACTGACCATAGAAAAAGACTGATCAGAGAAAAAATGCACAGTAGTTTTATATATTATATAGTATATTTCTTGATTCTCACCAGAGAGTCCAGTTTCCAGTAAACCACCGTGAAAACATCCAACTGCACAGCACTGGAAACAGAGAGAGAGTAGGCCTATTTTATTATAAAGACAGTCATTACATCTCGTCAGTGACGTGATGGACAGGAATGGCTGTCAAATTAACTGTCCATTCGTTTTAGTGGCACAAAGATGGCCAAAAAACAGTTCAAGAACTGTTCAGATTAGGCCTTCTCAATGAAAATACATCCAATGAGCAGCACATATATTCAGCTCCGACATCCTGAAGAAATTCAATGTTTAGCAGTTAGTTAACTGACCAAATTACACCATAAAAAGCTAAACCTTATAGATGATATTATATATGCATTAGTTCAGTCAGGACCACTCTGTTTGAGTAAGATTATTGTAGAGGTCCTGAACTTTATATTTGGCGGCAGGCTTCGCTCTGAAGGGTTCAGATTCTGAGCTATCCACAGGCAAACCTCGCCGAGGTTTGAACCCCCCCTGAAGCCTAAGCAATTGGCAGATATTTTATATGCAACAGTTGTATATTCCAAGTAGAGTAATACAGTACTGTGGATAAATTTGGAAAAATTTAGCAATGAGCTGGATAGATGATATATCTCCGTGGGCGAGCAGTTAAATGATCATGTGTCTGCAAAAGGAGGAGTTGGGGATGGAGGAGGGTAAGCGCATGTCTGTGCGACAGACTATGGCAAGTGTGAGTACAGATTAACTTATATATCTTATTAATTGTTGTGGGAGGAGTTACGATCAGCTGAGCATCAGCTGATGCTGCAAGCATGCCGTGGTCTGCCTGAACTTTGCTTGAGTTCCATTCATCGCTCAAACTAGATTTACATTTTAAAACCTACAGTTCATTATTCTTACCTGACAAACACCTTATTCCAGACATCTTTACTGACTCGAACGTCTTCTTGCACTTCTCCAATCAACCGAGAGAGGGCGCTGATGGTCTCTAACGGATCCTGTCAAAGAGCACTTATGAAGAACCTGAACTCACATCTAAACTTACTGGAATAATATATGTTTTATTCACATATAGAATGAATGCCAATAATCTGCATGGTTTCTTACCTTGGTCATGGGTTGATGTAAACCTTTTTTGATGTTAAACCACTCTTCTGTGCCATTCTGGGAGAAAAGGAACATGGTTTAGGTGACTAGTCGCACATATAATGCCCAAAAACTGGCCTGTTTGTTCTCAAATACACAGAAAAATATTATTTCGGACAGGTGTGCAAAGGTATTTTACTGTGATGTACAGTATGATGTAAGATATTTATAGTGAATAGTTTTTAACAATATTTTGTTACTCACAACAACAGCATCTGTGACCTCAACATGTAAGTCAAACTGAGCAGGATTGAGCTTCTGAAATGCTCGGGTCTTACAAATCTGAACAAGAACTCTACATGAACCAAAACATAAATATACTTTTTGAAAGTTTTGCATAAAAACAATGTATGTGTACAGTATATATATATATATATATATATATTAATATAAAAATGAATGATTGCTAACTTATGTGTGTTACCTGAGCAGTGTAAGTAGCCGTGGTGTTGTTTTAGGGGTTGGAGGATAGATGTCCCTGTATTTGGATACTAAGCAGAGTCCATACTGCAGAAACCCATGTAGAGAGTCACCAAGCTCCTGTTTCTGTTAGCATGCATACATGTTTAACGTGCTTTTAATATGTTTTCTATTTTAATATATTTTAAAATGTAACTTATTCCATTGATAGCTCAGCTGAATATGTATCAGCCACTACTTCAAGCTTCAGTGTCACACAATCCATCAAAAATCATTCTAATATGCTGATTTGGTTTTAAAAGTTTAGAAATATTTTTTTTTGTAAGAAATTAATACTTTTATTCAGCAAGGATGTACTAAATGGATATTTCACCCAAAAATGAAAATTATGTCATCATTTACTCACCCTATAATTGTTTGTATGAGTTTGTATAAGTATGACAAAAATACTATGGAAGTCAATGTTTACCAGCAACTGTTTGGTTAAGGACATTCTTCAAAATATATTTTTAAACTCATGCAGGTTTGGAACAACTTGAGGGTGAGTAATGACAGAATTTTCATGTATGGGTGAACTCTCTCTGATTTGGTTTTAAAATTTTAGAAATATTTTTTTTTGTAAGAAATTAATACTTTTATTCAGCAAGGATGTACTAAACGGATATTTCACCCAAAAATGAAAACTATGTCATCATTTACTCACCCTATAATTGTTTGTATGAGTTTGTATAAGTATGACAAAAATGGAAGTCAATGTTTACCAGCAACTGTTTGGTTACGGACATTCTTCAAAATATATTTTTAAACTCATGCAGGTTTGGAACAACTTGAGGGTGAGTAATGACAGAATTTTCATGTATGGGTGAACTCTCTCTTTAATGCATCCTTGCTAAATAAAAGTGTTTTAAATTAATAAAAGTGACAGACACACATACATACAGTATATGTCACAAAACACAAAAATGACTAGAACAAAAGTATTTGAAATGTTTGTCATGTAAAAAATGTTGAGCTTTCTTGTGACAGCAAAAACAGCTCAGCTTTACCACAGCATGACGATGAGACTTGATGACTTGATATCAGCCTACAACACTGATGATTTATGTGATAAATTGCTAAAAACATCACATGACACTGTTGCAACATCCCTGCTCGTGATGCAGTGTAGAAAGTACTTTCTAATTCTGTAACTACACCCACTCTGAAATCTGTGTGCTTCAGCTTTCATATAACAGGGGCAAAATACCCCTCAAGAATCACCAACCTGCAGGTAGGGGAGTTCCTGTTGGTCCCAGTGGTACTCTATACTGGTTAGCTGCTGGAAAAGCACAGTTGAGTCCACCTCCAGGGTTTGGTAAAGTTTGCTGTAGGCCACCCACTTCCTGTGTAGCACCACAAACAACCCACACATATGCAAAAGAGATTTAAATCCATCAGCATGTGCTCCATTCATTACATTTAAACAGCACGCTGACACTGTTGAGCTCAGCGTACTGGGTATGTAGTTAAAAGCTGTCCCTAAAAAGCACAAATCAACACTGTGTGGTCTGCTGTTTTTGTTCTTATTTTATCAGTCTTGCTTCCAGATCAGTGTGATGTACAGTATCACATGCTCTTACGCCAAGTCTTGGAGAAAAGGTGAAATGTCATTCTGGTTGGCGTAGTGCTCGAGCAGGGCCGTCCCCTCCCCACACAACTCTCCCTTCCACGGGTTACTGTCCTGAGGGGCGAGAGTAGAGTAGCATTGAAAAACAGAGAGATGCAAACAGTGTTGTGAAATGAAAAGCTGAGTATAAACTTTACAGTATATAAAAAGTACTGCGCAGCAGGAAGTGATTTTGACGCTTACACAACCAGTGGATATTTAAGATATTTCATCATGTTTAGAGAAGCTTTCAAAAATTCTCTGTTAAAGACGTACCTGTTGTTTGGAGATATGGGCTTGAACAAACTGCTGCAGGATGCCACAGTAGTTCACATAAGGACTCCGTCCAGCACTCAGGGTCTCATCTCTCTGTAATAAATGAATCAAATTAAATTCAAATTAAGGATCTGTCATTCAGTCAATACTGAGTAAATAAAATATCTGAAGTATAATAGCCAGTCTGCAATGTTCATCTCTGGTTTGGTCTGTTTCAAAGGTGCCAAGACCAGTGTACAAACAGACGCTTTTTTCCAGATTATATCTCAAAACTTTGTCACACTGAGTGTCTTTCACTTTAGATAGCTTACTTCACATCAGTATAGTTTTGTAATTTTATGTGCTTTTGTCTTTTGTATTAGGGTTTTTTCTTAAATATTACCATTTAGATTTAATCCGTTTTTATTTCAGAATTAGTTCTTATTTATTTCCAGTAATTTTAGTGCTTTAACTCATATTTATTGCAGTTAGTTGTCAAGGCAGTTTCATCTCCATCAATTTTTTTTATCTAATACTTAGATTTTATTTTATTTCAGCTTTATTTCAATTAACAATGTATCCAGTAATTTTAGTGCTTTAACTCATATTTATTGCAGTTAGTTGTCAAGGCAGTTTCATCTCCATCAATTTTTTTATCTAATACTTAGATTTTATTTTATTTCAGCTTTATTTCAATTAACAATGTGTTAATACTTTTAGTTTTAGTTAATTATAATAACCCTGCCACACATTCTAATGCATAGATATTTAGGTTCAGTTTTCTAAAATATTTAGTTCAAGATGAACTGAAAATAAGACCACACGCTCTGGTCATTCATACAGTTGCACTTCACTTTTTAAAAAGATATTTTAAAATGACACTTCTTTAAAAAAAAAAGTACTTGCGACACTTTGCAGATCCCCTTGTGATCTTTACGAGTCACCAAACAAATACCACAATTTTGAAGTACTAGACAACTTGATGGCCTGCTGATACAGGAGAAAACAAGCTTTCACCTCTTTATGAATGAATTTAAGCTGAAGATGACACTGTCCTCTGTCTGGGTATGTCTCTGTTCGGGGCTCCAGGTTATACCATGTGTCCTCTGTGCAATGCAGTTCCTGCCCACAACACACATAAGTACATGAAGCACATGCCATGAAACTAAATATGAGAAATTGAGATATCTTTGTACTTTATATTATAAAATATTATATTATAATACTACTTTAAATATGACATAAAAAGGTATGTGTCTGAGGTAAGAACTGGTAACTGGAATTGATATATGGAAAATGAAATTGATGAGCATTGACTAGTGTTATGCAATATACCTTCAGCTTTAGAACAACATTGCCCAAAAAATCATCCTGTCCTTTCTCTTTTTTTGCATCTTTTATCATCCTGTGAAGAGACAGTGGAACACTCAGAATTAAATTAGATGCCAGTACCATTTATACTAATTATTTAAAATGGTTTGTATTATTTAAAAGCTTTAAAGATTTTAAACCTTTTAAGTCCATGGATATTTGTGCGAAACTCATCAAATTTTTGCACTAGTGACACCTCTTCATCTTTGTCCCTATAAAACAAACATCACTGTGGTGCTTAGAATTAAAACATGCTATAAAATATACAGTACAATACAACCAGTATTTCTTATTTCTAAAAAAATAAAGCAAGTTCATTCCACGCACCACATCTCAATGTGGAAATTGGCATTTGAGATGTCTTCAAATTCCCTGTAAAAAGAAGCAAGCGTTCAGACAAAACGATCAATCAATCAGCAAGTTGTATAGCTGGTCAAATACTCTCTCTATGGAAGATATGCCTACTCACAGTTTGAAGGTCTCATCCCAGATGGGGTTGAGTGTCTGTTTCTTTATGGTTGTCTGCAACACTTGTCCTTTAGCTGAATCCCGCACTACTGCTTTCTGAGGTTTATTGGATGATCCACCACCATGAGACTCCTTGTGTTCACAAAGGATCGACAGCAGGCAGTACGGATCGCTGAATCCTGTTGTCAAATATTTAGATACATGTAGAGGCTGTCTGGATAGTAGTTGTTTTAAAATCATGAAAATCCATTATGCAGTAATACCAATGTTTGTGTTTTTGTATGTTTATCAATACTAAACTGTAAAATTAACAACCCTTGGTCAAAAAAAAAAAGAAGATATAATCATACCACTAATGTCCTTTCCCAGAATTCCCTTGGCTTGTTTCACTGTAACCATGAGGCAGTAGATCGGGGCCTGTTCGTGAAGATATTTACATATGTAATTCAGTAAATAACAACATAATAAACATAATGATATACAGACTAAAATAATATCACATATTTTTATTGAGTGAGTGAGTGAAGTGTGACCAAGTATGGTGTCCTTATGTCCCATACTCGGAATCTGTGCTCTGCATTTAACCCATCCAAGTGCACACACACAGTAGTGAACAGCCAATGGCTTTAAAGGCTTTTTACATGTGGTATAGGTCTTATGTATTACATACACGTGGATTACATTACACATGAGATTACATTATCATATTTTTATGACATTATTCTTACCAGCATGCTCTGGACTTTTTCACTTAAGGTTTTATGTTCATCTTCTGTCATGGTGAATGCCTGTCAGAGAATGAATATTTAAGACACATTTAAAAAAAAAAAAAAAAATGCAACAATAAAATAACAACAATACTGTAAAATATATGAGACTACAAACAAATCCAGAAAGGTGTGTTACCTCTTTGATATAGTTTTGTAACTGCTTGGCACTGTATTGCTCTTTTGTGTGTGGTTTTCCTAACATATGAGTGATTGTGTACAGAAGCTCCTTGTACAGCGGTTTGAGCTGCAGGGACAATAATAGTCATTATTCCACAAAACTCACAGGAAAATACTTGAAGTTATTAGTCTCTGATGAATCATTACCTCCTTCTCTTTATGTCTGTTTTCACTCTCCTCTGGGTTCTCAGAGTCTTTGAAATCCTGATGGTTAAATTATATCGTAGCAAATATAATAATTTGTTTACATAATACATTGTCCTTTTAAAAAAAAAAAATAGCATCAATAGAGTTTTAAAATTGTGAGAAATTATAGAATGAATAAGTCCTTACCTTTCTGTTCAGTTTTCTGGTCATGCCCATTCTCCGTGCAGGGGAGGACTGAGAGAGAAAGAAGAGTTTCATTTAAATTCAGAAATCTGGAGAGAAATGCAGAAATTTAGAAAGAAAGAAAGCATAAATAATTATACAGTACCTGCCTCTGTCGGATCCGGCTGGACCCTGCACTTTCAATGTGGCTCTACAGATATAAACAAATGAAACAAAGAGAGTACTTGATAATTAATGTACAATCTGCAACACTTCTGCAGTCATCAAACTGATATAGAAAGTACATGAAAATACCTTGTCTGCTAACATGTATTCAGACTAGTGCTGAATATTATGTAAACAAAAACTTCTATTTTGGATGCGATTAATCGCGATTAATCGTTTGACAGCACTTTTCAGACACAAAAATTTATGCATAGACTCATTACATCATAACGTACAATATCATTACGTCATAACGTTGTCTATTCTAATTCCTGATATTCCTATTTTTATTGCTATAAAATATCCAGCAGAAATGGAATCATTTATAAAATAATATCTCATAAACCCTTTTGTAATCAGTTATCAAGTGTCGGGTTACACATTGAACATGCCCATGCAAATGTTGTTGGCTTATCTTCTCTGCAGCACTTCCTTGTTATTAGCAGTAAGGAAACTTCATCATGACCCACCATCATGGGTTTAGAATGTTGCTAGTGTGCAGAAAGTAAAGGCACCTTGGTCTTACTGAAAAATATGTGATAACATTTAATAAACGGAATGAATGGTAACGTATGTCCCCTGTAACAGAGACCAGTTTTTTTTTTTATATGAACTTTTATTTTATTTTATTTTTTTAACATCAAGACTTATGTTAAAATGTTTCTATTGATGTAACTGGTCACCATTTCAATTTCTTTTTCTTTTCTTTTTGTTTTGCATTTAAAGGGGTCATATGATGCGATTTCATTTTTTCCTTTCTCTTTAGAGTGTTACAAGCTCTTGGTGCATAAAGAAGATCTGTAAAGTTGCAAAGACTAAAGTCTCAAATCCAAAGAGATATTCTTTATAAAAGTTAAGAGTTAGCCACACCTACCTAAAACGGCTCGTTCGAACACGCCCCCACATATCTACCTCACTATGTGGGAAGATTTGCATAACGCCGCCCAAATGTTCACGCAAAGAAAGAAGCCGTAACTTTTATTCTCACTGTAGTATCGTTGTCGCCATGTCGAGACGCTGTGTGTTTCGTTGTGAAAGCAAAACTACTTTGTTTGGTCTTCCAAAAGAGGACAATATCCGCTTCGTCATGCCTAGAGCTGATCCATGCTGGTCGCTGAGGAAATACATCAACTTAGTGCTGTGGATCGCCAGCACATTTTATGGAGGACTGTTTACTGATCCTGGAAGAGTAACGTTAGACTAAAATGCCGGCAGTTCTGACTCACGTAAGTACGTTTTCTTTTATCATTTGCCACTGATGATTCAAACGCGAGTTTTGGGCAGTGTGGAGTAGCACTTGTTGTTTGTAATTTCTCTGATCACAAATGCAGACAGGGTTTTATGTTTACGCGGCGCAACGCAACGCGTAAAAAGACAGTATAAGTCATTATAATCAGTAATTATGTCCCCACTGGATGCAACAAATGCCTCGTTTGTAATGGGTTTTAATGTTTATGTCTCGTCGCTCCGGCCGGACACGGCATCAACAGTATGGTGAGGGGCGTAACATTTCCGTCTCACGCTTGAGGTATTCGGCCAATCACAACGCACTGGATAGCTGGCCAATCACAGCACACCTCGCTTTTTCAGACCGATGAGCTTTGTAAAAATCGACGCGTTTCAAAAAGGCGGGGCATAGAGGAGAAACAATAATGTACAGTATGTGGAAAATAATGTGTTTTTTTAACTTTAAACCGCATAAACACATTTCATTACACCAAATACACAAAATAATGTTCTTTTTAGCAGCATCATATGACCCCTTTAAAATAATAACTAAAACGAGTCCTGCAGTGTACAGTGTAAATTATTTTTTAAAAGTACAAATGTTGTTGCTCGATGATTATGAGGTCACTAAACTGAATGATAATTATAAACGAATTATAAAAACAGTTAAAAGTGTTTTAGTATAGCACTGCAGGTCACTGCTGTCACTGTCATGTCAACTACCCTCAACTCATACCACTGCTGTGAGCATGCAACATATAAAACATTGCTTTGACCCCAGAAAGATAAAGATTTTTTAAAAAGTCATGCATTTTACTAACCTCTTTAGGAGGAAGAAGTAGATTTTCCCCTTGTGTAGATGCCCCATCTTGGACTGGAACCATATTTTACAGCTGCACTCCACACACCTAACCCGATTATTCAGCTCCCCTAGACACAAGCAACGTGAATATGTGACAGATGCTCACAGCTTTTCTTTTGTTATGTCAAATAGTCAACCGCCTAAATGGACACAAGTGTTGAGTCTTCAAAAACGTCTCATGCTTATGAGCGCAGTGTTTCATTTAGGGTGCGGAAGTTGGCGTTTCCTGTTAAAGGTCGGACCTGCAACTGAACTGTTCAGCAGTTCAACACTGAAACTGCTACCAAATCGTCTCCTCCTGTTGTTCTGTCACTCCATCTTCCTTCCTCTCTCTCAACGCACCACTCTATGCCACTCACTCTTTATCTTTACGTATTTAGAGTCTATTTAAACCAGCACGGTGTAGTCTTGGTAGCTTCTTATCAAACAGGATGCTCTGCTCTCATAGTTTCCATGGTTTGACATAATGTATGTCACCCGTCTGTAGCTGTAGCACACTAACTTTGTTTGCACCATTTAAAGTGGCTGGTCCTTGCAGTGTGTTCTCCATTCTGGTGAATATCAGCAGATAACATTCAGTAATAATGGAGAACACCACTGATTTGCATTAGGAAAGGAAAAAGCTTTAGACCGCAAAGCAACAACGGTGTTAAATCTAACAGTTCCCAAAGCCTCTATTGGGAAGAATCAATGGGAGACTGTGTTTCTTAAAATAAAGATGAACTATTACAGAGCTCATTAATCTGAAGATATTGACTAGACTGGATGCAGGATTAAATCTTAAAAGCAACGGTAAAATAAAGTAACGGGAAAGGAAGCTATTTTTTTTTTCTAGAAATGGTCTAGGTTTTTGTTTTGTTTTGATTTCTACTGAAATAAATAACTGGAAACGAAAAAAAAACACATAAAGAATACACCAAGGACCATTTGTATTCTCTACACTAAAAGGAAAAATTGCTGTACTATGTCCAGAGGCATGATGGCATAATTTTGTTTTATTAAGCATCATTTTCCATGCAGAGAGCATGCCATTTCTGTTGGGTTGCTGAATCAGTAACCTGCAGCAAAAGTTATGATGCTGTTATGATGCTAGTGTTTGGAAAGTCTTAGTCATTCAAATTATTTTTGATCCCACCAACATGTAATTGCATATTGCATTTGTAAATGGAAAATCCCCATAAAACACATTTTCCCGAGCTGTAAACTTCCAAGGGGGCTGTTTAAAATATATAATATAATATAATATAATATATGTCATAATGCTTCCAAACTATTTGTAGTTCCCACTGCAGTGTGAAGAGTAAAAGCGCCATCATGTGGTCATTATGAAGAACTTCCGGTGTTGAGAAAGATGCCAATATGCAAAACACAGTGAAGATTAAATCAGCGCAGAACCGTACTATACATTTATTTATGGTTGGCTTAATCTTTGGTAAATATTTTACTAAAATAGTTTACTTTAGTTTGCATTACAATGCTTATATTCCATCCTGGGTGTGTGGTACATTAGTATTATTGTGTGTTGTGCTATATTGTTTGTTGTAGCCGTATTGAAAATCATATTATATGTTGTTTGTTGTGCTGCAAGTCATATTCCTGAATCCTGAATGATAATAAAATTTGAACTCACTGGGAAGGGAGCAGCTTCCTGTCCTTCACAATAACCCTTGTCTTCGGCACGCGCCGCTGGTGTAGTGGTATCATGCAAGATTCCCATTCTTGCGATCCGGGTTCGATTCCCGGGCGGCGCACAATTTCTTAAACCCCTTCAAATGAAGCAGAAATATTAGCAATGAGCAAGCGTTGATTAATTGTAGTTCACTGGATGTCGATCGACTCTTCATAATCATAATCAAAAAGCACCAGTCGAACATATTAACATTTCAAAATACTAATGTCAAGCCTGTTCACTTTCTGATCTTTTCCGATACAGTACTTCCTCACAGCATTTACTGGCAGTGACGATACAGGATTATTTTACAGGTATTTAAATAGCTTCTGTTTTTCGTTCACTGTAAACTTATCTGGCTTTTGATTGCTTGCCTTCAGAGACTGCCTGCTGTACTAGCAAATAGTATTCGAGCGCGGGCTGTGAACGAGCATTTCATTGGTTGGACCAACTGAACGAATACGCCCCCTTCATTGAACACTGAACAGTTGGTGTGGAATGTGTGGATTGCTCGTGAAAGGGAGCGGAAAGTGTGTAAAAAAACGACCGATAATAATATACAGTTAGTAGTAACATGTTATTTATGAGTTATATAAAGAAACGCCGGATCCCATAGGAGCTTTTTAAAGAAGCTAAAACGAGTTTGATCGGCTTGGTGTTTCGATTGAGTGAAAGATTCAATGAATCACTCACCAACTGGCGTATTTCTGAACGAATCCTTTTAATGAAGGGAGTAGGGATGGGCGATACCTCTTATTTTATTTTCGATCCGATACCGATATTTTCAAGCCCAGTATCGTCGATATCGATACCGATACCGATACTACTAAACTAAACTGATCTTTTAAATTATTAAAAGAACATGTAATCAGTAATTATACTCACTTAATATTAGATTTTAAAGCCATGTTTTTTTAACATTTCATAGGCCTTTTTTGTTTACACTGTCAGAAATAAAATATACTATAATTGTATTTTAGCCCTTTACTGGGGCAGTAACC
>NW_015642053.1:500872-509235 GCF_001515625.1 Sinocyclocheilus rhinocerous | reverse complement strand
ACTGTGGTTACTGTAATAAAACCATGGTTAGATTTTTGTAAAAGGCTGCCAGGCTGTTGTACCCCTAAAGGTGAAACTTTAGCATGTTTTTTTCTGACAGATTTATTAACAGCAATTATAGAACATGACACAATCCATTTGAACTTTTAACAGCAGTTTAAATAAATTTACTTGCACAGACTAGCCAATTTAAAATAAATATTACATGTACACAAAAGTTTGGGGTCAGTAAGATTTTGTAATATTTTTTTAAGTCTCATGCTCACCAAGGCTGCACTTATTTGAAAAAACAGAGAAATGGTTCTATTCAACACAATTATTCGCTAATATAGTCTATTTTTCCACTTAGAAGCTTATTTTATGCCCCGAATTTCTTGATAAGTAAATAAAATTAATGTTTATAAAAATGCACTTTAGAATCGATATTTTTATGTGAGGATCGATCCTTTCGATACAACATCAGTATCGAAAGTATCGATACTTAAGGATCGATCCAACCCATCCCTAGAAGGGAGTCAAAAGATTCGCTTGAATGAATCATAGCACCTGGCGTACATTTTTAGACAAATGTGGTGTTACCTAATTGTTGCTATTGTAAAACCATAACGGGATGATCTTTCATTTACAGACACAGACTTCCGCGAACACTTAATCCACAACCATGGACAAATACTTTCTCCACGGAAACTAAAGTAAACAATTGTTTTACTAGGCTCGGTGTACTACTGTTGAAACTGCTACAACTTAATAATATTATATATGATATTATATACTTCTTAGTATGCATTTCTTGTATGTAGAAGATAAAAACGCCTGCTAAATGAATACGTGTAAGCGAAGGTAGCTTGTGGGATGTCATTTTGTGAACTGAAGTGCTTCTGTTGTTGCTCGGCAACAAGCGTCATAAGTTTGTGTAAAGTCTCTAGGAGGGTGTAACGTTAACTGAAAAGTTTGAGACTTCAGTAACTGTAAAGTCTTTTCAGTGAATCGAATGATTTCTGTTATTTATAATTCCTTACCTATTTTTATTATTTTTTTAAAAACAGCACACTTGAATGGATCTGCACATTTCTAGATCATTAACAATATTATATATTATATTATATACTTCTTAGTATGCATTTCTTGTATGTAGAAGATAAAAACGCCTGCTAAATGAATACGTGTAAGCGAAGGTAGCTTGTGGGATGTCATTTTGTGAACTGAAGTGCTTCTGTTGTTGCTCGGCAACAAGCGTCATAAGTTTGTGTAAAGTCTCTAGGAGGGTGTAACGTTAACTGAAAAGTTTGAGACTTCAGTAACTGTAAAGTCTTTTCAGTGAATCGAATGATTTCTGTTATTTATAATTCCTTACCTATATATATATATTTTTTTTTAAAACAGCACACTTGAATGGATCTGCACATTTCTAGATCATTAACATGACTGAAGTGAAATGTTTAAGGGGAGAATCTGGTGATTCAGTGCTCGACTGGTCTTGTAAAGGAGAGGATGAGGAGTTCAACATTTGTGGACGCTGTCAGTCGTGTGTCCTCTCTGAGAAACTGCACCACTCCACCCAATGGATGAAAAAGGCTGGAGGATCATCCCAGAGGAGGTTTCTCACTGGCATCCTGGTGTGGTGCCACAATCTTCAAATCCTGGAGAATCTTCAGAGTGTTTTACAAGTCACATCAGGCAAGGATTTCACATATGCCAGGTCCAGAGGCCAGCTCAGCCGACCCGAGGACTCTATATGTACAATGTATGGAGCACTGGACACAAAACTGAAAGGAATGGACATGTTGGAAACTTGGGAATGGTTTAGGAAGAGCCCAGACTGGATCAAGTCCAAGTATGTGCTGGGGCTCTTGTCTTTATGTGACACCTCTCTTTTGCACATGTTAGGAAATCTGGTGCATATCCTGATTGTTTGGGAGAAACACAAATTTCTAAAATTCAGCAGTCCTGGTAAGAATGCACATAACACCGCCAACTGTACAATGGTTATGAAAAAATAATAAAAAGCATTACATATTAGCAAATTAAAATTCACAAAAAGGATTTTAGTAAATGGCATGAGCCTATATGATTTCTAGTAAATTATAAGTGCCAAAATCAAAAGACAGGTCTTGAAATATACAACGTGTTGTAAATATAGTACTCATACGAGTTCAGCATTTTTCACCAAAGTATATCCATGTATATCAATGCTTGTAGTTGAAGTGCCACAATACTGTAGTTCTTCTGTAAGCTTTTTTTTTTTTAACAGATACATTGAAGGCTTTTAAACATGGTTGTTTTATTAAAATATAGTATCTTGCCTGATTATAGATTTTTATGCAGATCTCTCTGTTACAGAGTCACGAGTCTCCTACCATTCAGAATCTGACCACACAGATCTAGATCTTCTCATCCAAGCATGTTCTGTATATGAGCCAGCTGACCTGCCTCAAGCTCACCAGGGCTGTCAAACAGAGCTTTCAGAACAGTGTAAGTAGTTAGCTTTTTGCATTAGTGATCGGATATTCCATATTAAAGTAAATATATTTATAAGTTGTGGGTTTACTATTCACTTATTATACAGTGAATGACTCCAAATCTCTCAAGAGTATCTGTGATGTGGTTGAGCTGGACGTTCAGAATGTAGACCCCTGGAACAGAAGAACAAAAGGCCAAGATTCAGACTCGGACTGTTCGTATGATCCAGATCCTGCCCTCACTGTCGTCCCCAGGTCGTCAAAATCTCTGTCAGGGGTCAGCCGTCATAGAGATTTTATTCGAAGCCTGCCAGTCGACATTGCAAAGAGGATTTTAGGTTAGTCTAGTTTTTACACACATGAAGCTAATAAGAGATTGACTGTTCAGACTTACTGTCAGAATTAAGTATAAACAGATTTTATTTTAATTCTCTATAATGTCTGTCACTTTTAATATTCTCAGATGTTATACATTTTGATGCTTTATTTTAAATTGATTGGTATATGAGTGCATGCTTGGTGCATGTCCTTTGTTTTCGTCACCTTTGTCTTTTCAGACCTATGAAATAGTCTAGACTTGTGCTGCTATAGAAACAATTGTATTGCCTGTGGACAAGGTTAGGTTGACTCTAAAGCTACTCTTTACCTAGACTAGAGTGTAAAAGACTTAGCAACTGAACTTAAAACACACTAATGGCAAATATTTTTTTCAAGAGCTCTAATTCTAAGAGAAATAATTTTTCTGAAATTACTATTATCAGAAATTCTTGTATCTGAGCTTTAGTTGCCATAATGTATATTTTAACATATAATATCAAATTATCTTTATGCATTTATATTAAATGATCTTTATGCAATTATGCATTTGTCATCCTAAAGGTAGCCTAGCAGCATCCAGACGTATGGACACATAGCAGTTATTTAGACATAATATTAATCTTTTTCTCCTGTTTTACATATTTTCATATTTTTTTGTTAATGACACTTAGGGCTTTTGGATAAGGTCTCACTGTACAGCTGCAGGCATGTGTCCATGCACTGGCAATGGCTAACGGAGGAGGTCTTAACCGAGTTGGAAGTAAAGAAGAGTGTTGAGAAACAGGCCATGACTCTGCAGGTAATACATAACAGAATAAACAATATCTATGTGATTTTTGACATCTCATGGATAACAAATATATCAGTGTAACCTGCAGATCAGCTGGTAGAACGTGGTGTTGGCAATAGCAAGTTTATGGATTTGATTCCTAGGAAACACACCTACTGTTAATATCCATATCTTCAATGCACAATGTATTGCTTAGGATAAATTTAAAACACACCAATTTTGTGAGTGTGATCATTTATATTTGGTCTGTCTTTCTTTTTTCTGCCACATGAAAGTAGTTCAAATGAGTCATGTAACTTTGTTCTCAATGTTACAATTCAACCCTGATCATTTGTATGCATTTTCAGGGTAACTCAGCGTCTAAGGTCAACCCTGTTTATGCAAAGATCTGTGAAGTTGTAGTGCCAATCAGTGAGGAGGACAAGCATGTGCCCAAACATAAGCTGGTACAAAACGCCACCTTTTGCACTCTGAATAGAAACTGAAACACACTTTTTAATATCTTCAACAATTCTTGTGTTTTTAGTTACAAGAGCAGGATTTGGATTCTATCTACAAAGGCTTTAAAACCAAGACAGTCCAATTGGAAGAACGCAACGTGTACTGTGGAGTGTATAACATATCAGTCCTGTTGGAAAGGTAGAAAACATGTAAGAATATACTGTAAGATACATGTGTTAAATATATAGATGCATCATAGTTTTAATACTTCCTGTCCCTTTTTTTTGCTCCATTTAGAGAAGATCCCAGTAGAGTGATGCATTATGCTGGGGGGCAATTATTGGCGGTTGGCTCCAAGGACCGTATAATCAGGTTGCTGCATGTCCCATCACTAAAAGAGATTCCTCCAGTGATCCAAGGACATGCAGGTAGTATAAGAGCAGTGCTGGTTTGTGAAGAGAGAGACCTAGTTATCAGCGCCAGCTATGACCTCAGTATCAGGTTAGTCAAACATTACTGTGGTTGTTTAACAAAGTAAGACCAGAGACAACAGTGCTTCATTTCTGTACTCCGCTCAAAGGTGCTGGAATCTGAAGACAGGTGTATGTATGATCATTTTTCATGGACATTTTGGGACTATAAACTGCCTGGATTTGTATGAAGATAGACTGGTGTCTGGAGCCAAAGACTGTAGAGTTAAAGGTAGGCAGTTATGACCTGTATACAACTATAACAACACAATGCTGTATAATGTCATTATGCCATTAATGCCAAGTTCATACTGCACGATCTGCATAAAAATCTATAATCAGGCAAGATACTATATTTTAATAAAACAACCATGTTTAAAAGCCTTCAATGTATCTGTTAAAAAAAGTCAAGTGTGACTTGTTTTTTTGACCGTTTAACATATCCGAATCATGTCCATGATTTTTGTGTGTGTTCATATTGCTAATGTGACAAAAGTCACCAAGTGTCATCTCATTCCGATGAAGCTAAGATTTTTACAATTTCAAAATATTAAATTTTTCGGTCAAAAATGGCCAAAGAGGGCCAGAGGTTTTTAATGCATGCCGTTAAATCCCTGTACTCCAATTAGTAAATGTGTGTTGTCCTGGCCAAAATGATGCACAATTGCCATTCTGGGATGATCAGATGTGCTGTCATTAGCATATTGTCTGCACTCACTGGCATACTGTACACCAACAGACCAAAGCCTAACAGCTTGAAAGAATATATGTATTGTATATCTATTTGTGTATATTCATCACAGTGTGGAACCTACGGACAGGGAAATGCGTTGAGAATCTGAAGTTTAAACACCTTAAACCAATCATGTGTGTGAAGATTAATGAAACACTGGTGATCAGCAGCTGTGCTGGAGGTCAGATCAGAATATGGAGCATGGAGACAGCATCACTAATAAGGGTGAGATGCTTCATGATCTTTTCCAGAGCACAAGCATGTGTTTTTAACCTTAGAAAAGCTTTGATTTAGAAAAAAAAAAAAACATAAAAATATTGGCGTTCCTGACCTCGGCAACATGTTCTCTGTGAAACTGCTACTGAGTAGTTGAATGCTAGATGTTCTCCCTCGCTTGTAAATTCTTCCTCATTACAGCAAATCAGTGGCCACCAGGGGGCAGTGCTGTGTCTGTGCATCAATCAGTGGCATATCCTCTCTGGGGGTTCAGATGGGGTGGTCAAGGCATGGAGCACCAACTCTAGCTTCAAGAAGTGCCTGAGGATCTTCCAGCATCCGAAGTAACTAAACAGTTTTGTCATCAGTGACCTTACAGCTGGTCATCCTCATTAATAACCTTTAATACCATAACTGTGCACTTTCATAAATGGTTTGCTCTCTTGCCTATTCTCTATTATAATCTTTAGAGAGGTGTTGACCATGTCTTTCCTGTTCCTGCGGATCATTACTGGCTGCATGGACGGAAAGATCCGGATCTTCAACTTCTTAACTGGAGACTGCCTGAGAGTTATTAAGACAAACATGAAGCAATGCCCTGTCCTTTCTCTGCACACGCACCACAACACGTGAGTGTACCCTACAGCCGGACATATCATACAATTTTGCAATGCTGTTCTTTCTTATGTTATGTAATTGGAAAAAGATGTTGTAATAAGGTTTGATTGATGTTTTTTGTCATGCTTTCAGTGTGGTTGTAAACAACAGAAGCAGTGTTCTGATGCTTCAGTTTGCGGAGGTTCACTGGGACTACTCTGCCAGTGCTGTGAGGAATTTTTTTGAGCAGTCCCACGTCTCCCCTGAGAATGTGCTTCGGAGTGCTGAACGGATGACTCGTGGGAGCTCATCTAGACAAAAAAGTCGTTCCCACCATTTTAAGAGCCTCTCAACCCCCAGTATGCAGCGTGCACAAGGTACAACCTTTCAAATATATTATAGTCAAATTTATATACAGAACATAATTTAAAATCTTTGCTTACAGTGGTTTATGAACTACAATAAGCAACAATTATTTATACTATTAAAATAAATTATTAAATAAATGCGTTGTTTATTAAATAATTAGTATATATAAATATAAATATTATATTATAAAGTAATATAAATAGTAGAAATACCGAAATCTCATAAAACTGTTTTTCAAGTCAAGATTATATTTAAACAGTATAATTAAAATCAGAACAAATTTTGACAAGAAGTATAGTAATTTTTCTTCTTTAGCTCAAATCGCAGTGAAAAATAAAAGGTTTTTTTTTTTTACACATAAAAAGCAGCTGATACCTCAATCAAAAATCCAGTTGCCTCTTTTAACCATATTAACCATTACAATTTTTCGCTTTCATTTTTATATGAATGCTCCATCTCCTTTCCCTACTGTTGAATATACAGATATGTTATTTACAAGTGTGCAGATGCTATTTACAAGTGTGCAGTTTACAAATGTACAAATTTTGGATTCTATGTATCAGTGTATTACAGTTAAGAAAGTTTTAATTGTTCAGGCTGAATATAGCCTGAGAGAAAAAACTGTTTTTGTGCCTGGCTGTTCTGGTGGTCGGTGCTCTGTAGCGCTGACCAGAAGGCAACAGCTCGAAGAGAGTGGGCTGGCTGTGTGGTGTCCAAATAGATTTTCTTAGTATCGAAAAGGAAAAAATGTTGGATGGTGATTTGTTTCAATCCACCGGTTTTTCGTTGGATGGATGCAGATCTAAATGTAAGCTCACAGTCTATTGTAAGAAAAGTAAATGTCTGGATAATTCCAGTATATGTCACTAGAGAGAAGTCTGTCATTTCATCAGAAGATCAGAAAGTTATGATATTTTTATTAAACATTATGAGGTCAAAATTGCAAAAAGAAATGAAACATGCATCAATGAATCATTAACATGCATTTAGAAAATAGATAGGGTGAATTTTCTTTTCATGCCGACTTTAACATTGCTGTTTTGTAGCTTTAGATGCTCAGCAGGAGTCCACAAAGCCACTCCAGGCTTGTCGTCCCAGCAGGGCCTCCATCAGCCCACAGTCTGAGTCCCATGCCAGGCCTCGATCTGTTCTTTCAGCAGGTAGGCCTGTCAGTGGATACAAGGACTTTCAAAACAGAGTCAGCCAGAGACAAAGCACTTCCACCAGCAGCTTGGGTAAGAAAGTAACCGAATTAAAATTATTTGATATGCAAATGCTTAAAAGCTTTATAGGACATTATTTAGACATTAACCCTTAAATGCATTAATGTTTCGCCAATCATTATTACATATTCGGGTCTTTAGCGACCCGGACCAATATATCCAGCACGGATGGATCGCTAACTGCTGCAATAGCAAAAAAACCTCTCTTGATATTTTAAGAACAATTGCAGAAGAATAAAATAAAGCATATTTCGTTACCTTTTGAAAAGGGTTCAATTTGAGCAGATGATTTTACCATCGCTGTCATCGATGGAGCACACTTCCACATATTCAGCATCTGCCTCACATTCACGATCTCAACTATATTCTCAAAACTATCGTTTTCAATGACTTCATATTCAATATTTTGATCACTGGCAGCTTATTCACCAAATCCAGCGTCAAATGACAGTGACATTTATATTTCATTGCGTTTAGTAGTTGCTCTGCAGTAAAGCCATTCAAACCACTTCAATTTTTGCTGATGATATTCGTTTGTTTTATGCCTGCGGTAATTATGAGTGAAACGTCACGTCATTATTGTGTATCAAACAGTGCCACCTTGAGGAAAAAAGATGCATTGCACACATACCTCAGGTCTGTAGCGACCCTATACACTTAAAAAAAAAAAAATGATCAGAAAACAAGCATTCTTTTATATTTTACTATTTTTTTCTTGTTATATTGTTTATAATGAATAGATTGAGG
>NW_015642053.1:477936-499648 GCF_001515625.1 Sinocyclocheilus rhinocerous | reverse complement strand
ATATTTCATTGCGTATAGTAATTGCTCTGCAGTAAAGCCATTCAAACTACTTCCATTTTTGCTGATGATATTCGTTTGTTTTATGCCTGCCGTAATTATGAGTGAAACGTCACGTCATCATTGTGTATCAAACAGTGCCACCTTGACGAATATTGAGTCATCAGATATGTAAATATAGTTGTGCAGGAAAAAATACTTACACATTTACATACCTCGGGTCTCTAGCGACCCTATACACTTTTTACAAAAAATTCATCAGAAAACAGGCATTCTTTTATATTTTACTATTTTTTTTTCTTGTTATATTGGATGGAGAGGGTAGAGAATGATGTCCCGGGTCGCTAAAGACCCGAGGTATGCATTTAAGGGTTAAAGTAGAATGTTCATGCATGGAACGTGAGAATAGCTTCCTTATTTAAAGATAAGAAGACTTTTGACACCAAACGTTCAGTACTCAGCCAGAGTGAGAAGGCAGCCCGAGACAGGGTGAGAAAGCGAGGTCCTCACCACCCAATGACCCAAGACCTAATTCTACTAAGGACCAGCAGCGCCCAGCAGGGCCGGTACAGTGACCTGGCAAGGTCCAACATGGAGCTGAATGCCAGAGTACGAGATGCCTGGGGACCTGATTCCTCCAAAGAGCCATCATTTCAAACCACCACCAAAAAAACCTCCGAAATCCATACCCCCTTCACTACCCATAGCGTTGACCTCAGCCCTCAGAGCTCCTCACAGTCCAGACAGACCTGCTTCACACCCCACTCCCTTCCCAAACAATCCCAGAGATCATTCAAAGTAGTTAGGCCTAGAACAAACCAGACTGGTCCACTGAATACGACTTCCTCTGAAGATGGCAAGACACCACAACGATTGTTTATGAGGCGAACCTCCATGCCCACACATTGCAATGAAGATTTTGAAATGACCAACAAGTCCAGTTCATATCACGTCCCACTAAACCCCTTCAGGGAGCATGGAGACTTTCAGCTGAGGACGGACACTCAACTGGAGGCTTACATTCAGGAGTGTACCAGACAGCAGCAGATTCACAAACATGGCAGTGGTGATGACCAAGGTAAAACTATTTGGAAGCGCAGTCATTGTCAGCAATAAGGTACTAAAATCTAAAGGCATGACACTTTTGTCATAGCTAACCAGCCATAACTGATTTCTCAGTTTAAAAATTTGAACTCTATAGAGGTAACATATATAACAACGTAATACAATATTTAAAATGTTATGTTGCATTTGGTTGAAAATGTAGTTTAAGAGGGTAACTCGGTTTAGAACATACAGTGGCAACTGGTCCAAGCTGATCATTAGCTAGACCATTTGGGACCAGCAACAAACCATCTACCAGGTGGTTAAGCTGGTTTTTGAAACATGGTGGTTGTTCTACTAATAACCAGGTAGAAACCATGTTCCAAAACACAGCTATATTGATGGATGTAGCATTATATCTATGCAATTTGAGCTTATTAGTGCCATGTCTTTCTTTTGTGGCTTTTTTGTATGCTTGAACATGTTTGCTAGGGGGCAGCAAAGTACAAGTTAAAATGTCCCATGTAGTTCAAATGTCCCATGTAAATATTAATGTCAGGGTGGTACATAATTAATGAATATTATTTGAAGTAGTTTTAAATCTTTACATTTTAAAGGATATTTTGCATTACATTGTAATATTTATACATGTTCTTGTTTAAGATTGTGTGTTTAAGAGTGTCTGATTATTTCAGACAGTTCATCACCAGTTCTGCATGCATATACAAACACTGTGACTTTTACCTAATTAATGAGAGATGCTGACAAGAAGTGTAAACATATTTTGCTGATGTTGGAGAGACAAAATAAATTAGATTTGCCACACACTGTGAGTAAAGAGAGCTTTGAAGAAATTGTTTATATCTCTGTCAGAACTCTGTCATTTTATGTCTCTTGTCTTAAGCTGATTCTTATTAGGGAGCTGCTCTAATTTAAAGATTGAAACAGAAAAATAGTTGTGAGATGGGGTTTATTATTGTTGAAAGTAGATGATGTGCCAGGCAATGTAAAGCTGTCTGCTTTAAACAAATGATGTTCATCAAATGAACATCATCTGTTGAGGTTTTCTAATTCTAAAGATAAGTATGTAGCATTTTAATGTTGAGTTTTATGTGAGTTGCATCCAGTGATCTTCATTTTGCATTTTTACCTCTTAATTCTTGTTGTTCTGGTGAAATGACTTTGTATGCCGGACTTCTCCCATTCATTTAGTCTGGTTAAATTCTGCCCCTTTCTTACAATCGAATGCACCCTCGCATTCAGTCAACTGTGTCCATCCAGTCAACAACCAATGAATGGAACTTGAATGTACCTCACAACATGAAAGGAAGAAAAATTTGTATTACTTCCATTTCATTCCAAATTTAACATAAAAGCCAAAAGCCAATTAGAATAAAATGGCTTCTGATTGGTCAATGAAAAACAGCAGCCATGAAATTAAATAAAATTTGTGCTGTTAGCAGTCATACTGTTGCTGCTTTCAGTGCTTCTTTTATTCTGTCATCTCTGTTTAACCATCTTTCTGAACATGAACTGAACATGGAGATCAACTCAAGGTCAGTTATCTGTAAGTTTCATAAAACTATTGCCTCAGAAAACATGTTTAGTCACCACCACTACACAGACAATGTGTTCTTTGGTAAGCCTTCATGAATCAAGCATGGATTGGATACTTCTCTGCACAATACTTGCTGGTGAGTGTCTTTTTCTTTGATTCACTTATTCAAAACAAATGTGTTCACTACAAAGTGATTTGGAGCAGAAATGAGTCATATGATACTTCTCAAAGTTGGATCATTGATGCCATTGGTTTTGTGTCCAGCAGCTGTTGGTGACCCATCCTGATCAGTTCTTAATACTTGCCACCTGCTGTCCACCGTTGCCTTCAAGGCATTACTGAAGGTTGTGGATGAGGTTCTGTTCTAGGGAGGGTCCATTTGAGCATTCAACAGCTGTGCAGCGGTGCAGCAGAGGAAGCAAACGGCAAGTGAAAGCAGTGGAGAGTGAGGGGTGGGCCACAGTAAGAGCAATCACCCCTCACCCCTGAAGTCCACTCTCTCAGGAGCTCTCTTGTGCTAATTTGATTTAATCTGCAGAAAATTGGGCTTCACCGTATCCCTCTTTTCGTTCCAACCAGTGACTGTGTCTGAAATCGGGGGGAGTAGAACGCACTCCTAAAAGCCTTCTCAGTGGACACTGAAATCCTGAAAACCCAGCATTGTTCCCCCAGGTAGCGGCCTTGTTGTCTGGGGTCATCGGCTCCATGGTGAGATAACGAGCATGAAATCAAAGCAAAGGTGAACAACAAACAGGCTTCATGCAGGAGTGCGCACAAGCCTCCTGTTCTTCCCTGCGACCTGGGGTGGGACGTATTGAGGCTGTTCGTTGGGGTGAGGGGGCTGGATGCATGTAGGAAAGGAGTTTCCTAGAATAAAGTCTCTGCTTTGCATAAAGCAGCTCAGATGTGAGTTGAAAACCTGAACAATAAGGCGGGATCGGTGCATATGAATGGCCAGAAGGGCTTGTGATCTCCATTTGACTGGGAGCGAGAGGGATTTAGTCATGACGGTCTGTCAAATCACATTGCTGCAGATGTGCTGCATAGATGGAGGTGGCAGTTGAAAGCACATGGCAGGCTGTTGCTTAACGGTCCCGGTGGCTCATATTTTAACTCCTAAACCACAGTTTATTTGCATGGCATGTTGACATTTGACAGAACTGTCCCCAGGCTGGGTAGACATGACAGAATGAGAGTATACAGAGGAACTACATTAATTAGGCCTCATTTTGGAAAGAAATGAATGGCTAGTTTATGCTTAGCTCTTAAATGAGGAAACCTAAACCAACCGATACCATTCAGTTTGGGGTGAATTTTTAGGATTTTTTTAATATCACCAAGGCTGCATTTGTTTGATCAAAAATACAGTAAAAAATGTAACAATATGGAATGTTTTTACAATTTAAAATATCTGTTTTCTTTTTAAAATTTTTTTTTTTTTAATTTAATTTTCCTGTGATGGCAAATTTTAGTCAGCCATTACTCCAGTCTTCAGTGTCAAATGATCTAATATGCTAATTTACTGTAAAAAAAAAAAAATCATTACTTATCAATGTTGAAAACAGTTGTACTGCTTGATATTTTTATGAAAACGCCCTTTTCAGGATTCTTTGATAAATAGAAAGTTTAAAAGAAAAGCATTTATTTGAAATACAAATCTTGACTTTGATGTCACTTTTGATCAATTTAATGCATCCTTCCTGAATAAAAGTATTAATTCTTAAGAAAAGAAAAACAAATGTATACGCTGTCATTTAAAACTCATATCAAGTGTACATTTTGTACATTTTGTTTCTTTGGAACCAAGTCCATGATGTTGTTGCAATCAATCACCATGGTGTACTAGTTATGCTACAGGAGCTGTCAGCTGATGAAAGTATTATCATTTGGCAAATATTAGATAAATATGCAAAAGTCAAGTGCAGTTCATGATAGGGTAAAGCATTTGGACAGTTCTGTGACTACAGATTCTGTGTGGGCCTGCTTACATGTACTGCCAGCAACATAAAATGCTTTTTTGTAAGTCTCTTTGGTAAGAAAATTTCTGCCAAGAAGATTGACGTAGTTAAGATTTATTTAAAAAGATTGAAATGATTCATAGTGCAGTCCAGTGTTAGTTCTCCATCCAGAAGTGCTTGTGTCATAACGTCAAGCCGCAGTGTCACAACAAAGGAATCGCCAATATATCGAGTAGCTAAGCTAGAGTGTGTGTAATTCTCGACCGGGATGTGATGTGAAAGGAAACACAGTAGAAACAGATGGTTTGGTTTTCTTTGTCAAAACTGTGTTTCTCTTTATTTCCTAATAATGTTTTCGATGGAGAGAAATCTGAAGCTAAATATCCAGTGGCTGAAGTAAATACTTCAGTCGTTGACTAAATATCCTGTCAGGAGCTCGATCTAAACCTGATGACATCACTTAAATACAAAAACAGTGGAACGTGGAAGCCACAGCTTTTCTTTTATTAAGACTCCAAAACCTAGTGAACTGCCTTGCTGTCTACTGGCTGCGTATGCGGTCTTGTAAGAAATGAAACTTCACAAGAGGGTGATTTGGGACGGTTACACGAGCACAAAGTGCACAAGAGGTTTGACTCAACATTTGATTTATATTTATATCGCAAAAAGTGCTGCAGGAATGAGTTCTAAATCCTGGAAATAAGTTAGAATTTTTTGCACTTCCAATTTGTCCCAGTGGGTTTTTGAATAAATGCCTGAAATAAGGTTTGTGGTTAACATAAGCTCAAGATATTTTCGTGTTTTATTCTACAAATAACCCGCTCTTTATTTGTAATTTTTTAAGCTTTTATGTGTCTTCAAGAAGGCATTCGCTAACAATTGATAAAAATAGAACAACAAACAGGTAAACTCCACTACTCACTAGTGCACATTCACAGCCTTTTTGTGTTTATACAGTACTAGTGCTTTTGTAAACTATTCTAACTCCTCAAACTTACACAGATTTTAAATAAACACTGACAAGCTGTCAGAAGGTTAGTGGTAGTCATGCAATTGTGATGCAGTGTGTTATTCTAATTTTTGCTTTTTACTTTTTCGTTTGATTGTTTTTAGGCTTCAAAATTCTAAAAAAAAAAAAAAAAAAAGCGGTGTTAATTTGTGAAGATTATCTTGATGGAAAAAAGAAACGTATGAATAATAAACTTGAGTAGTGTTTTAATAGTTAAAACTAAAGCTATTAAAATCTGTTCATTAATTGAAATATAGCTCAAATAAAATATAAATATTAGATGAAAAGCTTAAACTTGTACATTAGAAATTGATTTGAGTTTACTGAAGTACTAAAATGATTTAAACTGAAATAAAAAATAATCAGCGCTAAAAAGACATTACAAAAAAAAAATCTAAATACTATTTATAAATAATACTTAAATAGCTAACACTGTCACAGAGCTCACATATCTCAGAAAGCAGCATAATTATATGCCTATACCCTATAAAATGCTGAGTACGCAGGCAGTTCACTAGGTTTTTAAAAAGAGCCTTAATGTATCTGAGGACAATAATATCTGAAGATCTATGGGTTGTCTGAAGCAACCTAACTGGGAACTTTCGCTTACAGTAGGTCACGTTTCTAGAAAAAGATTCAGATAGAAGATGGAAGCTGGATTAATTAGCTTTGCTGATAAGGATTGAAAACATAAACTGAACTTGGGTGGGCAATTGCCTCTAATTCCGAGCTGTGCTATTGGGCTAATTCCCTCCCAGCTCATTCATATAGTTAACCTTTTTGCTCATTGATTGTTTTTTATCAATAGCAAACATTGTGTGATTTTGGTAACTTGAACTTGTTCAAAGAGCCCTAGGTCAGCCTGGTGGAAAGAAAAGTGTGGATCAAAGAGTGGAGCGCTGGTGGACGGGGTGCTGATTTTTTCAAGTTGACAGATTGTTATTTTCAAGTGTCAGTCTTTGTTTTCGGTGATGCCTCCCTGCAGGGCTCAGGTTACCAACTTATGGCAGACCTGAGAGTTTGGTGTTTATATGGAAGCAAGGAATCACCTGTAGGTGGTGCAGTTGATCTACACATTGCTAATGAAAAAGTCTTATTGCTGCTGCTGCTGCTGGTTAGAAATGATTTACCAGCCTCATGCAACAGCATGTCATTATTTCCACATAAATACGGCATTTTACTTTGTCAGCTCCCTGTCAGTTTAGTAACTCTACCATGCCACTTGACATTTATTCTACCATTTGAAAAATAGTTTCCTCTAAAAGGTATAGTTCACCTAAAAATGCATATTCTGTCGTCATTTACTCACTCAAGTTATTCCATGAGTTTATTTCTTCTGTTGAATAATATTTTGAAGAATATCGGTAACCAAATATTTGCCAGTAGCAAAATGAAACGAGTCAATGGCTACTGGAAACTGTTTGATTATCAGCTATCTTCAATTCCATTATTTTTTGGTTGTTTTGGTGATTGTTTGGGTTACACTAAAAAGTATGATGTACCTTTTTTAATGTAATATTTGCATATTTATTTCATAAAAGAAATCTTTAAAAATGTCAGAATACACTAAGTAGTACATTTCATGGCAGCTGCAGATACTAAGGCTACGTTTGTAGCAACCCATGTGTTTAAGACAAGCACCCTATTCAAGAAGATAATATTATTGGTTTTATTCTCAAAGGAGACTTTGGAGTTTTAAAAGGCTCTCAGTCCTGGTCAACCATAGTGACCCAGACGTGTAGAGCCAAAAGTGATGATTGTTATAATTTGCCTATTTTCAAAGGCATAAATACGGAGACGTGAAAGTCAAAGGTGAACTGCGTAAAACTTCCTGATCAGAGGGGGGCAATAGAGGGAGGCAGCCTCAGACAAGTAGCCAATTCACACAGGAAAGATTTCCATTAGCAAGCTTTACTATTTTTTCCGACTTTTAACGCCAAGCTGAAATGAATGGCAGTCTAATTCAAGCAGGCTCCGTCTGTCAGTCTAAGCTACAGGTTAGTTGATGAGTGTTCTGGAATTTGTGTATTCAGGACATTTCCAGTTATTTACCAAATGTTTAGTCAAATAGTGCTGCAGTAAGAGTTTTATCCATGAATTTAGGTTAGTTTAATAAAGGCCTGCTCACAGCAACCCACAGGAAAGGATGGTCTTTCGTTACTCAGGATTTGATTCTCTATTTATGCGATCTTGTGCTATTCTTTTGATGTATTTGAATTGCTTATTGTCATGTGGAGTTGATTTTAGATGATATATGTGGTCTATGTTGGGCAGTGAATTCTTGATTATATTTTATTACACTATCAAAGTTTATTTTAGATGTTTCTCTACATTCCTGTAGAACAATTAGAAACAGATAAAGTACAAACTGGGCAATTGTTGTCATACAGTTTGAAAGTTTCTGATGAGATCATACTAAAATCTAACTTTTAATAGTGGATGTTGTTGGTATATTGGCAAATCCGAGCACAGTGAAGGGGGACACTGGGATCATTTCTCAGGAGAAAAATATAAAGTGCACAAGATTTAAGAAAAAGTCTCTATCTTCTTGCAATGTACATTACCATTCAAAAGAGTTTTTGTAAGTAATAAAACTTTTATTTTGCAAGGATTCATTTAATTGATTAAAAGTGACGGGAAAAAAAATCTGTTTTAAATAAATGCTGTTGTTTTGAACATTCTATTTAGCAAAGAATACTGAAAAAATGCATCACGGTTTCCACAAAAATATTAAACTATTAGTTAATGAAAATAAATGCTTGTTGAGCACTGTCGAGTATTTTCTCCTGTTTGTTAGTTTAGGGAGTTAGTTTAATCTGATGTATTTAGTTTTCTTTTCTTTGAAGCTTAGTTAGTTGGGTTCTAGAAGTTAGTTTTGTTATGTTTATTATTAATAAACCTTGTCCAAAAGTTAATACCCTTTTGTTATTTCTCTGTTCTCTGTAAATAAAAACTTCTCTTTTTGCTGCATTTGACCATGATTGTTTGGGTTATTGTAGCCATTCTGGATCTGGAGACGGCTTTTTCTCTGCCGTCGCACAGTGTCTCACCACCAACCATTTATTTCTGTTGCAGTCTTCCCTAGACTAACTTAGACCGTAACATCGGGATTTGTTGTGAATATATCTATAGGACTTAAGAAAAATGTCAATAATTAGCTCATAAATACAGTAGTCAACATTTGAAGTGGATCAAAACCTTTCATCAAAGTTGTCCTAAAACCAAAATGCGTTCTTGCCTTAGGCCAACTTTGATGAACTTTTTTGATCCACTTCAAATGTTGACTACTGTACATAATGTGTGTTGGTACAAAGCCAATTTTCTTGTGTCACTTAAAAAAAAAATCTATTTAGCACCTTAAGAACAGGAGGTTGCCCTGACTTCTTTCTGCCCCGTTACACTATCAGGGCTGTTTTTGTAAGTGGTGGTAATCGGTGGGATTAGTCCGCTAACACAGACAAAGCAGTCACTGAGCAGAACAGTTAATGAAGAACGCTATTAGAGACATCCTAAGGGCTCGACTCCAGAACATCATCCTGCTTTAACAAGCAATTAGCCATTACTGCACGCTCGCCAGAGATGTTACTCTTTCTTGGTCCTTAAAGGCACAGGAAACAGAAGAACAACATGTGATATGTCATTTAGAAAGATGCACAAAGTAGTTTAGAAAGACGCATAAATGCACATGCACAGATTTCAGTACTTCAAAATGAACATTTTAGCTACTTTTAGTGATTGTTATCAGGAAAGCGAGTTACATTGCCTCACTTTTTTGTCTCGGGCTATCAAATTTGAATTCAAGCTGTGAGTTTAAACTGGATTTAACCTGGTACAAGAGGGATTGCAGGCTGTAAGATTTGGCTTGAGTTCAGTAGAGCTATAGTCAATGCTGAAATATATGAAGTGATAAAATCTGTAACTTAACCCCATTAAAACGCAATCAGCTTCAAGAACAAACTTAAAATAGATACATTTTTCATTATAGTTTCATATAAACATTGAGTGAAACTTCAACACACTGTAATGGTGATATCAATTACATTTCTTTCCATTACTCAAATATGTTTCACGGTTCAGAAGATCAATTATGTTGAGGTTATTAATGTTCTGGCTGGATCGAGGAAGTCATTGATGAATGATTTCATCGTTTAATCTAAATGTCAGTTAACTTGTTGTTCATTTTTCAGAACCGGTTACCCTATCTGTGACGCCCTTCCCTTTTGTGACACTGTTTAATGTTAAGTCACAACTTCAGTGGCCTCTCCACACAGGCACCCATTGTTCTCTTTGACTGACTTCACTGTTCACCAGCGATCCTTTTCACATAAACTCAAGTGCCACATCAAAAATGGACCATGAGAATGATTTGTGTTTTGAATTAAGTTATTAAAAGAGCTCTATTGTCGATTGTTGCAATGTAGGAAACAACCTATATGCCAGGACCAGATGTTCGAAAGCCCGTTTTGTGATCGCCTCCACCAATCAGAGAGACTTTAAGGTGTTGCAGTTCAAGTAGAGGGTATTGTCGCTTCTACAGAGAATGGTGTCAAGTAAGCCAATGCATAGAGGTTGTGGAGCCAAACATTTTAGAGCATAAGCAGAATTCGGAATTTCGGAAATGGTGATAATATATTTTTAGTACTTTAATTCAGTAAGAATGCATTAAACTGATCAAAAGTGACAAGACAATTTTATAATGCAAAATAATTCCATTTCATAAATGGTGTTCTTTTGATCTTCCTATTCATCAGAGTATCCTGAAATAAATGTATGATGGTTTCTACAAATATATTAAATAGTTGATAATAAGAAAAGTTTCTTGACCACCCAATCAGCATATTAGAATGATTTCTGAAGGATCATGTGACTGGTGTAAATTCAGCTTTGCATCACAGGAATAAATTACGTTTAAAAAAAACAACATTAAAATAGAAAAGGGTTACTTTAAATTGTAATATTTCACAATATTACTGTTTTTACTTATTTCTGATCAAATAAATACAGACTTCATGAATATAAGAGACTACTTTCAAAAATATGAAAAAATCATACCCAAACTTTTACAGAAATGTAGGTGTTCTCAAAAAAAGAAAATGAAAAGTTTTTGGCTGTTTTTCAGTAAAAACTAATTGTATTCAATGGACCCTTTTCACAAGACTGTGATGACGGTCATTTACAGTGTTTAACGGTCATCAGCATCGTAAATCTTTGAAAGTTTTTCATATTTGTATTTTGAAAAAAATGTATGTACATTTATAACACTATTCTTTGTATTATATCACCTTTGCATCAAATTACAAAAAAAAGAGTTAACGCTAATGCGAGGGTGTTTCTAACGCAGCGTCTATGGGAGGGACAGTATTTCACATCGTTCTCTCTTCTGACAGCCGTTATCAGTCTCTCAATTTTTTTCCTTTTATTGAAAGTCACGAAAACACTATCGTGGAGTTTTTCTTTTGCTATTTGAGCAAATGGGAATGCAAAAAATATATTTGTGGTACTCTCCCATTCACTGCTCTTCAAGTTAACCCAACTATGACGACTTCCGCTGCTGAGAAACCCGGAAATGTGAAAAGGAAAGAAAAATTTTTATTATTTAACTGGAAAATTAGACAAAATGCATTTTTTTTTTTTTGCATAGAGCAAAAGCTTTGTTTGAGAAAAAGCAGACACAACAGTACCAATTTTAAGGAAGGTCTTAGCAGAGTCAATTGCAACAACAAAAGCATTTGGTCTTAAGTGCCAACGTTATTGTTCCTGGCATTGTTACCTAGTTTAAGTGATAGTTTTGCTCACAGATCAGAAAAATCAATCCTGGGGAGGATGTTTCTGTTATTGCCTTGTGTTTAAGAAGTTTCCTGAGGTTTTCCTGCTTTAGTAACTCACTATGAAGTCTATTAGTTATGTGGCTTGAGGAGAAGGAGAACCATATAAGTCATTTTTCATTACTACACTTTTATAAACATATTTAATGCAGTCAGTTTTGAAATTTTAAAAATCCATTGGCTTTCACATTGTGGATAGAAACATGTGGTTAGCAAAAGGTTTTATTTTCCCCGGACTAAATTGCTGGACACATACACAGTTAAGCTGAACCCACTATTAAGGCTAAAGTGTGAGAAAATGAAACCCGGCACTGTTCGCTGAGCAGTGACCCCGAGTCGACAGCTCTGAGAGCTGGGCACTGACATGCGGCATGATGGGTATTGTGCTTGTCATCTTCCCAGTCACAAACACCCCTTAAAGCGCACACATACAGATGCACTCAGCAAGTCAGCTGTTAAAACACTCAAAATTACACCGATGATTGTTTCCGTGTGGAGCTAAACGTGCCAGGCGGAATGAGTCAGGTCTGTTAGGGAGCTGCAGTGACTGGCATGGATTTCTTCGACTACTGACATTCCTCTCAGCTGCGGTATTCACAACCTTCACTATAATAATCCGCCCTGTTCATCAGGTGTTTTCAATTCGTCCCCAGTGATGTGTAATGGACACCTCCATTGGGGCGGTTGAAAATAAAGCACGCTCTGAGCTGCGTTAGGTGCTGAGGCTGTGAGATACGTCTGCTGAAATTCTGGAAAATTCTTTCATAGTGACTACATGAAACACATTGAAACCGTTTGTGGCAGCTGTGTGAAAAATGTAAACAGTCTGTCTTATAAAAACTTAACGATGTAGAGATTTGTGGATGACAGAATAGGTATCGAATAAAGCCTCCATTTCGTTCAAGAATGTGGGCCTGATGAGCAGCATCAGAAAGGATAGACGGTCAGTGCTTACTAAATACTGACACTTTTATCCAAAGAGACATTGCATTAAAGGTGTATATTCAGTTCATGCATTTTTGGGGGAATCAAACCCTTGCCTTGGCCTTGTTACCGCCATGCTAGAGAAACATAAAACTGCTCAAATGTGCTAACATTTGTTTTTATGCCTTGTAAACGTATATATTTGGTTTTCTGTGGGGTTTTGAATGGTGTTGTTGCAAATTTCTGTTGCTGTAATTGACACCAAGGTAATGTTATCTGATCTCTGTTGAAAATGGGTTATGAATACAGTTATGAATACACTAAATAAAACAGATTATTGAAGTACTTTTTCAAGAAAGTACTATTTCAGATAATTTCAACGTATTAATGTAATGAGCTAATTGCCATTTCTTTAAATTATAAAATTTACTAGCAATTTCTGAGTGATTTTTTTCTACATCAGCATTTTTTTTCAGTGTAGTTATGAAAGTACTGTGGCAGTAACAAATTAGTTTTTTTGTTTTGCATACCATTATTTTATTATTTTAAAATTTTCTTTTTTTCTTTTTGTTTGTTTAAAAATGTATTTATTTATTTATTTAGAAAAATGTTTTTATTAGTGTCAGAAAAAAATAGTTTAATTTGCAATAATTGCTGGAAATTTTACATTAATTTTTAATGTGAGCCAAAATCATCACAATTAAAAGAACCAAAGACTTAAACTACTTCAGTCTGTGTGGATTGAATTTATTTAATACACGAGTTTCACAATTTGAGTTGAATTACTGAAATAAATGAACTTTTCCACGGCATTCTAATTTATTGAGATGCACCTGTGTATATATATATAGTCTTATACTTATAAAAATATTTTTCTAAACAAGAATAAAATATGTTCTGCTTAAAAAATAAATGCATTTTTAAATTAAATGAATTTAAAAGAAAATGTGCTTTTGATCTGTGAAGTAAAATCCCGATCAGACAATATAAGCTTACAACCCTGATGAAAAACATATTGCTTCATCTGAAAATGGGCCACATAAGTTAATCTATTCTTTATTCATTTTATATACTTTAAATTAGCAATAGACATTTGACTAACGGGTGGGATCTGGTTTAATGGATCATTTAAAGAGATTGTTGGATGTTCATGAGAATTCCATTCTCGTGATCCAGAAAACTGGTCTCCATTGTTGTAAAAACAAACAAACAAAAAAACATAAACTGTCCTAAGAGCAGGCCAAAACCAGAATGATGATGTTCCCACACACAACAACAACCAGCATTTGTCATGTTGACCATACAATAGAGCCCGACCAGACTTTCAACGCAACTCTGCACAGCTGCAAACACACACTCGGCCATCTTAGTCTTTTGACATTCTGTAAAATGTGCTTTAGTCCACTCATCTCTGACCATCTGAGGAGCCTTGTTAGCCAGCTGCCTTTGATGTGGTAACATCCAGATCCACTTCATTCTGCAGTTTGTACGTTACTCATGTCAGTAAGTTTGGGTGTTTGTGTCATGCGAACACAAGGCTTTTAATGGAGTCTGTGGGAAGGTAAACATGGAATGTAGGTTGCTTTGATTTTCGCAGTGCTAACCAAATAGTTTGGAAAAGAAAATGGAGCTCAGTTGCAACAGTATGTTGGCTCCTCTCCGATTTAAATATGGTCCGTGAAAGGACTTTTTGTATTCTGTAGCGGCAAACAGGCATTAATTTATAGCTTTGAGAAAGAGAGTTCACATTTGTGTATTTAAAGTCCCCATGAAATCAAAATTAAAGTTTTTTGGGTGTTAGTATCAATATGTTAGTCTTTAGGTCTGAACGGCTTTAGTCCAAGCTGTGATATAAACGAACGCTATTGGCTATTTTAAAAAGGGGCGGGGCTGCTTGATATGTCCCGCCCTGTCTTCCTGTTTCAGTTAAAATGACGTCAACACATAGAGTAACGCTGCATGTTTCTAAGCATTTCAGGGGACCTTTAAGTTTTTAGTTGTGCACATCTTGAGACACTTGTCATTTTCGTTTTAAAATTTACATTTAGCCTACATTTTCTCATTTAGCAGCCATTTTTTAATTGAATGCAAATGAGAAAAATTGAGAAAATTTTCTTACAAATGAGAAAAATTGAGTCATACTGTATGCACTTCTTTTATTGTACTTGCCTGGTGTTTTGTGTCCTTTTTGAAGCTTGAAACCCTCATTTCCACATTTATTGTAATTGCATGGTAAAAAAAAAATAACCAGTGCATTATGAAAAATTTTGTCTGGTTTTAAAGGAATAGTTTAAAAAAAATATTCCTTTAAAGTCAGGTTTTAAATATGAATAGTTCACCCCAAAATGAAAATATTCTGAAAATGTACTCAGTGGAGTAAATTTCTCCACTAAATGTGGAGAAATTTAGCATTATATCACTTACTGACCAATGGATCCTTTGCAGTGGATCAGTCAGAATGAGAGAATGATGAAAGCATCGCAATAATCCAAAAGTAATCCAAAACAGTCCTTCAATTAATGAAGTGGAAAAACTGCGAGTTTGTAAGAAACAAATTCGTCATTAAAGCATTTGTAAACAGTCGCTTCCGTCTAAAGCACAAGTCTATATTCATAAGCTTTCTCAAGTGAAAAAAAGCATCTTGACTGAATCAGGAGAGAAATATGCACAGATCAAATACTGTTTACAAGTGGAAACAGTCCAGAACTGTTCTAAACAAATATTTAGGTGAATGTTGATGTGAGAGGACAACAGGAAGGATTATTATGGGTTGTGGACTTGTATTTAAAGTTAGAAAACCTTAATGATAGATTTGTTTCTTACAAACACACAGCTTTTTGTTTCACAAGACGTTAATTGATCGACTGGAGTCGCCTGGATTGTTAACTTGTATTATTGTAATGTTTTATCAGCTGTGGAGGATATTGGAAGTGTGACATTTCTTTCTGTGGCGTTTCTTCTTTAACTCTTGAGTAGCACAAGGTGGCTTAATCATGTCTCAGAATGCTGGATCACTTTGGGAGCAGATCCTTAACATCGGAGAGAGTTTGGTGTGTCTGGGACACCAGAGGGATTCTACTATGCATCATGAACTCTCCGCTGCCTCATCACCTGCTTTGTGTACAGAGACAAACTCATACTCCAGTCGCTCTTATATGCCTGCGTTCTCCATTGATATGGACTGGCCCTGTGTGATGGCATTACCCGTTTCAAGAAAACATAGATGTAGGGAGATATCAGACATAGTTGTAAGTTACAACTAAGGTCTCCTGCAGCTGTTACAGACTATACACTCGAAGGAGTTCCGAATATCTGGCTTTCACAACAAATCTAGATACTTCTGACTCTAAATTCTGATTAAATGAGCTGTGTTCAAAGTCGATGTGCAATGCCGATAAACACACACCTGTGAGTGCACATTATATATTACTGTGCCAAGTTGTGGCATTGCCAATCATACTACTAATGAAATGAACTAAATTAATTGGTGGGAATTTTGTATTATTATTATCAGTTTAACTACTTTATTAAATTTTGGTCTTTTATCATAGCACATATAATTTTTTTGAACTGTGACATAGTAAATTTAAACACCGTGCTCAACCACCCATAAACATTAGGGGGTGTGTTGAAAATTAAAGTAATTACAAAAATAGAAATGTCTTCACATACACGCTGTTAATCTTAGTTATATATCATGTTTATGTGGAAAAAAATGACAGCAGAGTTGTTTTCAATGTGCAGTCTCTTCTTTATAGCCTCCCATGGCATACTGCTTTATTAAATGATGTGATTTTTCTGTATTCATTGGAGGAAATTAAGTTTTAGATGTGGTTAATAAAAAAATCTACATAAATATTATAATTATAAAAATGATTATGAATATTTATATAAATATATCATAGTTTTAATATAAAAATTATTAAATATATATATATATTTATAAATTATATAATATATAAAATTATTCTAGATGCAATGGATTAGACTGATAAACAGCTTCAAGATGTTTCCAACATTTTAACATTTTTAATAACACATTTCAACACGTTTTTCTTTTCACTTTGAACATTTCTGAAACGCACAAACCGCAAATTTTGTCCCTTGATGCTTTTACAAGCTTGTTCACAGATTCATATCTCTTTTAACATTGTTTATCTTGGTTTTGAAGTGATGAAGTGGGCAAAACCTTCCCAGGACCCACAAATCACTGGTGACTTTTTCGTCAATTTTCTTCGCTCTGAGCAAATGTTTTCACGGCTGCGTCCATTTGGCTGTCAGTTTGCTCTGACGTGCCTGTTTTATTGGACTCTCCCCGGCCGCCTATAACGCTTCTAATGAAACATATTTCAGGGTTTCACCTCGCAACATCTGTTAACAGCCACACAAAAATTAATTAAGAGGCTGAAGTGAGAGTTAAAAAACTAGAGATAGTAAAACAATATTGCTGGCCACCTTACGCTCATATAAACAGCATTGTTTGGAGTGTTTATGCAGCCACAATTGCACAAGATTGGAAAGTAATTGATCCCTCAGCATCTTGGCTGCGTTCGGCATATAAATGGGTAGTTGGAGTGTTAACCAAACTCTTTTTGGCATTAGTCTAAGTACTTACTGCCAGACGGATAGAGAGCCTATCTACAAGTTAACTATAGGGCAAATAGTGGAGTTCTGCCAGTGGAACATGATAGAGGGCAAAGCGAAAGCGGCTGACGAATATCACTTGCAATCTGCTGAATGGGCTGGTAATGGGGTCCTCGATCTTGACAATTCTGCTAAGAGCCTCATGTGGTTGAAGCCTGAGAAAATGTGCCCCGAAGCGGTAAACTGATCTGATTTGATAAGTCAGATATGTCAGGCTTCCACATGTGTCGGGGTTTGTGCGCTGACATATTTGATGTGGAGAAGTCAGAAATGATCTTTGAAAGTCCGTTTTCTGCCCAAGACGATGTATTCCATATCAGAATTCATCCAAAAGAGTGGATATCTTGGGATTTGTGTTTATCGAGGGATGATTAAATCAGTTTTTTTTTTGTTTTTTTGAAAGAGTGGTTTGATGGTCTGATTGGTCTGGTTGGCTTTGAATGGCAAGTGTTTTTGAAGGAGTGCGAGTATTAAGATGACAAATTAAGCCAGCTTCCAAAGTAAAACGAAGCCTTTCATTTCAAAGCAAAACTGTGGCATACGATATATGGGTTTCACATCTTTATCTTGGAAAATATATCTACATGTTATATATGTATTTTTTCCATTTTCCATTTTTTCCAAGTAATGAAAGTCTCAGTAGAGTAACCAAATTTACTGAACAATTTTGCACGGTCACATAAAAGCCCACAATTGCCACACAGTTAAACTTTCCAGATGGACACAAAACTCAACATGTTTTTGAGCACATTAAGAGTTTTATTTATTTATTTATTTCTCTGTGAATGACAAAATTTTAATATGACATGATCTGGATTCTGGATTTCCCAACCTTAAAACTTTTTCAAAGGTTTGGGGGAATGAAAATTAGAAAAATTAGGAGTTTTGTTTATTTATTTTCTCTGTGAATGAAAAAGTTTAAATGTGACGTTTCGGATTTCCCAACTTTTGACTTTTTGAGTCTTTCTTTGATAAGCTTATACATAAGATTATTATCATGAACTAAAACCACAAAACATTTACTTGAAATAAAATAAACATTAAATTAAATAAAGTAAAATATGAAAAAGCAAATGCATTTTATTTCAACTAGTTGAGATGAACTGTTACCTTGCAGTGCCAATGCATTACTCATTTTATTGATTTACTAAGATAACTAAACCTAGATAAACTAAAACTGAAAACCAAAACTTAGTAAAAACTATATTGACATAACAATAATAATAATAATAATAATGATGATACTAAAATAATGTTTTATTTCCATTTTTACAACTTGACGACTTGAGTTGTGTATACCCAGTCTGTATTCCTCTTTTAAGTTTTGTTTTAGATTTTAATGACATCACAAACAAGCAATATCTCAGGTTTCCACACTGCATTAATGTGTCAAGCCATAATGATATCATCTCTTGTTTTATGAGAATGTTTGCTAGCAGCAAACCTCCATCAAGTTCTTCAAGTTGTAAAAATGCAAATCAGTGTGAGAGAGAAGTATAAGCAGTCAGTGTTAGCAAAATGGTTATGGCTTCTTGCAAATGTCCCTTTAAGGGGAAAAAGTGCAAAGCGTCCAACCGCTGGTGGCTACAGTATGACGCACACTGCTGGCCGTCACCCACAGCTCTAGTGGGTTAGACATTTGAGGATGCATCGTAAAAACACATCCTGTTGAGGTTCCTTAGATCCTGTGCCAGTGCTCTGTAAGCTAATACTCTAACTTTAAGACTGCACCTTGATATTTTAGCTTTTTATGCCATTGAGTGATACACTGGATCATTGCAATAACAAATTTAGTTTTTCAAACAAATACTTATAATAAAATTAAATAATGCATCTGTATTATGATAACTTGCTTCATAAGCTTGTCAGGATTTTCATAATACATTTTTTTATTTATTAGTAGTCTATAGACTACTATAGTAGTCAAAGACAGAAGCCTAGAATTAAAAAAAACATGAAATTAATAAAAAAAAAGTTTGGCTACTATAGTAGTATACTAGTAAGTAAAAATGTGTATTATATTACATTATTAAACCTACCTGGTCTCATGGCAAAAACGTACCTGGGGGCACTTTTTCGCGAGACGCGAAATACGTACCAATAAGTACATATCACTGCAGTTTCCAAAAGAAATGAACACTAGAGGCAGTAAAACTCCGACACCTTTTATTCCTTTTCACACAAATTTACAGAGTTTCGATTAATAAAGCGTAATTTTCGCACAATTACTTGAAGAATATTATGTTATGACTTCAAAACAATTTTAATATGCTGGGAGATTTGAAAACTGATGCTTTCGAATGTTAGCATCGCACATATCCAGCTTCATATCTATGGGTTTTCATAGACGGCATGTTTGTTCGGTAGCTCACGGAGTACGGAGACGTACTTGAAATGTGAGGAGCTCGAATTCCGTGTAAATCCGGTTCAACAAAACAGTTCAAATCTGCATATAAGCAAGTTCAAATGACACAGTTGCATCAACAGATGTGTTTTTATATCAGTTTTGCATTTGTTAACACTATAGGGTAGGTTTGGGTTTGGTGTAGGGCATATTTCCAACACGATAGAGCATTAACTTTTAGCGACAGTCCCCGGATATTTGAATTCTGAACCGCCGCAATACTTACCTGAAGCAACGTAATAAAAACACAGCAATACTTATCAACGTAATAAAAATGTGCCAGGATTCACGTATTGAACCCCACTCAGTGGACATTTCTCTTTGAAACTGTGGCAAAACGTGCAGTAAGGTACGTAAAAACGGTGTTGCAGAAAAGTACCCAGAGGTGCGTATTTTTAAACATAAAACTTCCAAAAGGGGGTTTTCGCAGTGATGCCAGAGAATAAACATTTTGGTTCCCTGAAGAACCTTTGAATGTACAGGTCTTAAAATAACCTTTTTTTTTTTTTTCAGTTTCTTGAATATTTGAGTAAAGAACCTATTCACTGTAAACAATCTTTGGTGGAATTGAAAGGTTCTTCATGGAAACATAGATGCCAATAAAGAACCTTTATTTTATAAGAGAAGAAATGTGTCACCCTCAAAAAATGTGTTGATAAATGAATTTGATTTTGCTCATTAAGGAAATGTTTGCATAACCTTTAGCAGACAGAATAAAACGGTGAGGTCTACCAATACAGACATAACGTGTATAATGACATCACTGGGGGCCAGAACTAACCTTTCAAGTTGTGTTTATCATTTAGACCAAGCGCACTAATGGCATCAATACATCACGATCAAATTGGAAAGAGGAGCGGTTTATATGTGACACGTTTACATTGTAATTCCTCACCTACTTTGCAAGCTTATTGTCAGCCAGTAAAAACACAGAGATGGCTTGGGCACAAAACAGTCGCCAACAGACTGCGCAATTAAAACATTACAGTACGGGCTGGCCGCAAATGTTTCAGTAAAACTAATTGGATGTTTGACTTACCCAATTGTACTCTAAAGCCTCGTCTAAAGTAACAAATACCCCGTTCCCTCCGTGTACAGTGTGTAATCTTGCTGAAACCTCAGCTGCTGTTTTGGGACTCTAGGGGAATGTAATGTTTTATAAACAAGGTGGGAAAATGAAAACCAACTGGGAATAATCTCCATGGCTAATCAGCTCCAACTCGCCGTCCACATTCAGGTCTCCTCTGGTAGCAAAAACTCAAAAACTTTGTGGTTTTGCCCGCCCAGACCTTTCGACGTCTGGCTTCAGTCGGTATTTTGCGACCTGTGCGACTCACGGGTGGCTGAAAATAACTCCGGAGGAGATGAATAAAATAACGAGATACGTTTGATATCAGATCTGCCTTGTGTCTGTATGCCCGTATTAAATCTGTCATCATCAAGGGCAAGCGGTGCGCTTTAAAAGGAAACTCTCGCCCGATCCTTCTCAGATGATATTGCGCCATGTCAGTGGGCCCTAAATAATAGTATTTTCCAGTTAGAGAGCTGCGAATGCTGTTTGAATGAATCCAAAGCCTTTCAAAAAGACATATTTTCCATATGTGCGCAGTAGGCATGACTGGCTCGATATCAGATTCGAGATGATACAGTTAAACTGAACTCGCAAAGGCTGTTCCTCCATCCGCTCGCCTATCTGTAACGCTCCATATTCATATTTCAGCGGTTCCGGTTGTGTGAATGTACCCAGGCTGAAGAGTATCTATCAAAAACCATGTTTCTTGGCAATGGTAGCTTTAACGTATCTGACCCACTGCAGTACTGTTATAGTATAACAATACCCCAATGCTCAGGAGCTGTAAAGGTCTGACCTTGGATGTTTTTCTTGGTTGGGAGAATGAAATATCTCTGCATACTTTTTAAAGCCCTTTTCTCCCACGGCAACAATAACATACCATGGGCTAGCGGTTTGCATGTCTGATGTCCCCTTTCAGGCTCTTTCTCTGTTTATGCCCCACGAGTGTCAGAATGTCCTGCCAGGCCTACTTCCTCTCATATCTGCTGACATTAGCTAGAGGTCTGCATTTATTTGTACAGCTTTTGCGAAGGAATTGTAGTGGCTGCCAATATCCTCTATCCATTCCACGATCAACATAGCAGACATTTCATAGACATTCACCTGCAGAGAGCTATAGCGAGACACTGATGATTACGGTTTTATCAAAATGTTTCATGGACCGAACAAAGTTGTGTCTTGTGTCTGTTTCCACCGCTGTGGAAATGACCTCATTGTTTATTACCCAAAATGCTCTTGTAAGTTTGGTTGCTTGAAGATAATTTTATTCAGGATAT
>NW_015642053.1:473616-476360 GCF_001515625.1 Sinocyclocheilus rhinocerous | reverse complement strand
AACATTTTTTATTTATCACACAAATACATATTAATATTAAAATGTGTATTAAATTAATTAAAAATTGAATAAAAAATGTGGCTACTATAGTACACTGGTGGGTAAAAAGTTTGAGTTTTTAGTTTGAAGAACACTTTAATGATCTAAAGAACCTTTTCACTATGAAGAATGTTTTGTGGAATTGAAAGTTTCCATGGATGTTAAAGGTTTTTCATTGAAACAGATGCCAGTAAAGCACCTTTATTTTTAAAAGAGAAGAAATGTGTCGATATATGTTGATAAATGAATTAGATTTTTCTCATTAAGGAAATGTTTGCATAACCTTTCGCAGACAGAATAAAAAAGAGAGGTCTACTAATACAGACATAACGTGTGTAATGACATGACCAAAACTAACCTTTCAAGTTGTGCTTATCATTTAGACAAAGTGCACTAATGCCAGTAATACATCACGATCAGATTGGAAAGAGGAGCGGTTTATATGCGACACATTTACATTATAATTCATCACCTACTTTGCAAGCCCATAGTCAGACAGTAAAAGCACAGAGAGGGCTTGGGCACAAAACAGACTGTGCAATTAAAACATTACAGTACGGGCTGGCCACAAATGTTTCAGTAAAACTAATTGGATGTTTGACTTACCCAATTGTACTCTAAAGCCTAGTCTAAAGTAACAAATACCCCGTTCCCTCCGTGTACAGTGTGTAATCTTGCTGAAACCTCAGCTGCTGTTTTGGGACTCTAGGGGAATGTAATGTTTTATAAACAAGGTGGGAAAATGAAAACCAACTGGGAATAATCTCCATGGCTAATCAGCTCCAACTCGCCGTCCACATTCAGGTCTCCTCTGGTAGCAAAAACTCAAAAACTTTGTGGTTTTGCCCGCCCAGACCTTTCGACGTCTGGCTTCAGTCGGTATTTTGCGACCTGTGCGACTCACGGGTGGCTGAAAATAACTCCGGAGGAGATGAATAAAATAACGAGATACGTTTGATATCAGATCTGCCTTGTGTCTGTATGCCCGTATTAAATCTGTCATCATCAAGGGCAAGCGGTGCGCTTTAAAAGGAAACTCTCGCCCGATCCTTCTCAGATGATATTGCGCCATGTCAGTGGGCCCTAAATAATAGTATTTTCCAGTTAGAGAGCTGCGAATGCTGTTTGAATGAATCCAAAGCCTTTCAAAAAGACATATTTTCCATATGTGCGCAGTAGGCATGACTGGCTCGATATCAGATTCGAGATGATACAGTTAAACTGAACTCGCAAAGGCTGTTCCTCCATCCGCTCGCCTATCTGTAACGCTCCATATTCATATTTCAGCGGTTCCGGTTGTGTGAATGTACCCAGGCTGAAGAGTATCTATCAAAAACCATGTTTCTTGGCAATGGTAGCTTTAACGTATCTGACCCACTGCAGTACTGTTATAGTATAACAATACCCCAATGCTCAGGAGCTGTAAAGGTCTGACCTTGGATGTTTTTCTTGGTTGGGAGAATGAAATATCTCTGCATACTTTTTAAAGCCCTTTTCTCCCACGGCAACAATAACATACCATGGGCTAGCGGTTTGCATGTCTGATGTCCCCTTTCAGGCTCTTTCTCTGTTTATGCCCCACGAGTGTCAGAATGTCCTGCCAGGCCTACTTCCTCTCATATCTGCTGACATTAGCTAGAGGTCTGCATTTATTTGTACAGCTTTTGCGAAGGAATTGTAGTGGCTGCCAATATCCTCTATCCATTCCACGATCAACATAGCAGACATTTCATAGACATTCACCTGCAGAGAGCTATAGCGAGACACTGATGATTACAGTTTTATCAAAATGTTTCATGGACCGAACAAAGTTGTGTCTTGTGTCTGTTTCCACCGCTGTGGAAATGACCTCATTGTTTATTACCCAAAATGCTCTTGTAAGTTTGGTTGCTTGAAGATAATTTTATTCAGGATATACATTAATATTTAGATTTGATTTATAGTATATTTATATTTAACAAGTTTGTGGTTGGTACATTTTCAAAAAATAAAATTTGTTCTCTGAATAAGGCTGAATGCAGCCTCCCCGTGTTGCCAAATCCAGCTATTTTAAGCATTTTTGGACTTGTCTTTTCCACTTAATTTGACACTTTAGAAAGTTAAATGGGAAGTTGCAGTTTAGGGTCAGTGATGTTTATTTAAAATATATATATATATTATTTTTATATAAATATCTGGCAACACTGCATTGCCGGGACTTTAATTGACAGTAATCAAAAAAGCCCATGGACAGGTTATTGCTGATAGGATACCATATTCTGTAAGGCAAACACACACACACAAAAAAAAATCATGATATTATCTGTCAGAAATGTTATCAACATTATCAAAAACATTGGCATTTAACACTAGTACACAGATCTGTAGAACAAGTATAGGTTACAGAATGAAATTAATACGCAAACACTAGCCATGAAGAAGTCTATGATATTTAATTCAGTATAGTAGTTAAATTTTTACAAAGTCATACTAGAAACATTCATAAGAGCACTAGACAAAGTTATCATCTATATAGCAATGGTTATTAATGAACAGTAATATGTATTGTTGCATGAATAATAAACACCTGATAAAATTATCCACTCCTAATCCTAAAGTTAATTATTAACAAATGTTGATGCAATAAATATGGTATAATTTAAAAATTTAAAAATGATTTAGAGAGGTCTCAAAACAGAGAAAACATCTTTCACAAACATCTACAT
>NW_015642053.1:469753-473569 GCF_001515625.1 Sinocyclocheilus rhinocerous | reverse complement strand
TATATATATATATATATATATATATATGCAAAAAAGTTTATTTATATTATTATTATAAGTTTATAATATATTTTTGTGACACTGTAGCAAGTTTATGTAATTCACAATGTTTCATGGGAGTGGATGGGGCTGCTGTTTTTATTTTTTCTTCTTTTTCTTCGTACGATTGTTGGATATTATACAATGTTTAAAGCACTCTTGTGTTCTACTAATGAATATATCACCACTTAATCTTAGGGCTCATGTAGGTCTGTCTAGAAAGGTTTACATGTATACATAAAAACAACCCTATGGAGAAAAAAAAGAATGCTTTTTGATTTAAACAATATTTAAGCTTTCATTTTTTGACATGCACAAACTGATTTTGGATGATCTTGTGGCTATAGCACTTGTAAACATGCCTAGAATGATGGAAAGGGTGTTAGCACTGCCTACATCATGGGAAAAGGGGGAGAAACGCTCAACCCTAATATTTAGGTTTAGCACGAGGTCTCATACTCCGTGTAAGCTACAGGTGAGGCGTTCAGCGTTGTGTAACTGTTGACATCAGTTTTGTCAGTTCATTATTGGTTTCACACAGTGTACGGATCTAGAAAATAAACCAGACACGGATAAACAGTGAGAAAATTCGAAAAATGAGATTGTTTGGAGCCAGTTTCACTCATGTGTGAAATTCCTATCAAAGGTGCTACATCATAGTTTTCTGAACAGCATGTTAATAATCACATGCAAGTCAAGCGTTTCACAAGCCAGTCTGATTACAAAAGCAAAATACACTTTTGAAAAGACCTGTGAACGGATGGCTGCCGTGATTGTGTTGGTGGATCTAATTCCACATGCATTCCTCCTCTCATGATTAATAATGACAGCAAGAGGAATACAATCTCCCTGTAGTCACAGAAAACAAGCTTGAAATGACAATAAACATTCTGCAGACATGAAAACAGAGATAAGTGCCATGCCGATAGAGCTAGGCTTAATAAACAGCAGGAGAAGAGTGGGATAGACGAGCTGGGAATCTTAATGAAGTGATTCTCTTTCAGTTCATACAGTGATAAGATTCAGGACTGGTTCTGATGATTTATCTTTCCGCCGGAGGAGGGGGGTCTTGAAATTGGGTCCGTCTATAATTTTCTTTCATCATGTTTTTCTTTATTTCTCCATTCTTTGTTTTCATAATTAATTCAGTCAAACTTTTTTTCCAGTCATTTAACCTCACGTGCATCTATGCTCTTGCTTATGCCTGCAGTTAATCTGTTAATAGAGCCACCAAAATAAATACAGTATGTGCTGCTTTTTTATGTTCAGTCAAAGTAAAGTGTGTGTATATATATACTATATATATATATATATATATATATATATCCATGAATTAACACACACATACATACCAATCGAAAATCATGAAAAAAACAATTATGACAAAAACATAAAAAATATAATAGCAACTTTAAAGATAATTAGATATTTTAAATATTTTTGAGGTACTGTAATATTTTACACATATTTTTGATATTTTTATTTTTAGAAGTATACATAAATATATACAGTACATTTAAAGTTTTGAAATGTGTAAGATTTTTGTTTTATTTTATTTTATTTATATTTATTTAACTCCCCAAGGCTATATATATATTATATATATATATATATATATATATATATATATATCCATGAATTAACACACACATACATACCAATCGAAAATCATGAAAAAAACAATTATGACAAAAACATAAAAAATATAATAGCAACTTTAAAGATAATTAGATATTTTAAATATTTTTGAGGTACTGTAATATTTTACACATATTTTTGATATTTTTATTTTTAGAAGTATACATAAATATATACAGTACATTTAAAGTTTTGAAATGTGTAAGATTTTTGTTTTATTTTATTTTATTTATATTTATTTAACTCCCCAAGGCTACATTTATTTGATCTTAAATACAGTAAAACGGTATGAAATATTGTTAAAAAAATTTTTTAAATGACTGTTTATTATTTTAATATATTTTAAGATGTAATTTATTCCTGTGATGTCAAAGTTGAATATCCAGTCGTCAGTGGCACATGATCCTTCAGAAACCATTCTAATATGCTGAAACTTTTCTAATCATTATCAATGTTAAAAAAAAGTTGTGCTGCTTTGTTATTAATATTTTTGGGAAAATCATGATACATTTTTTTTTTTGCGATTCTTTGATAAATAGAAAGTTTAAAAGAACCGCATTTATTTAAAACATAAATATTTATGTTTTATTATAAATGTCTTTAATGTCACTTTTGATCGATTTAACATATTAATTTCTTTAAAAAAATAATAAACTTTTAAACTCTTTTGACTTTTGAACGGTAGTGTAGCTGCCTTGATATCTTAGAAAGGATGTCCGTAGCATCAAAGGGTTTAAAACCCCCTGATCTAAACTAATGTTTAAATGATGTTAGGGTGCATTTGACTTGCATTTGAGCTGAATGACAGCACTATAAGTCATTCATTCACAGAGTAAGACATTTTACGGTGGATGAGTCTCTCCCAGACAGAACCATGAGCTCATTTTTTCCAGCTGTGCATCAGCAGCATCTGGGAATCTTGGCATTGGGAATAATGCCTATCCTAAATAATGAGGAGAGAATTCTGGCAGATTTCAAAGAATTCTGAAAAACAGGTATAACCCATAAACCTTATAGCCTTAACTTAAACCCACCTTAGGTCTCACTGAAATTGCTAATTAGCCACAGATTTCCAAAAGCAATTTCTGTTGCACTGCGTCCCATCAATATATTCCTGATTTCTGTGCAGCTGTGGTTCAGAATAGCATGCCATCCTCCTTCCGTCAGTCACAGCACTCTCAGATGACCATGAAGGAGAGTCCTTCATATCACTTCGCAATGTGATTAGTGGAGAGTGTGAAATATCACACACTTATCCACATCCTCCAGCCGACATGGAAATGTCAAGGTGTCTGTTTTTTGGTTCTGCTTTAGAGGGCTGATGATATCATTAATATCCAAAAGCCCTTTGGTTCTGTTCTTTTCTTCTCAGTGATCAGCCCATTATTCAAGGGATGCTGGGTACTTTTGTGAGTCCCTGAGGAGGTAGATGGACGTTGAAAAGAAAAGGAAAACCAATTAATCCAGGTATTTTTAAATATGTGTGATTTTCACCTTTACAGCCTCCAACACAGTTATTTGGTGAGGGAGTGAAGTGTTGTAGTAGCAAGATCGCAGCCTTAAAAGAGTTGTGTGCCTCTTCTGTCAAGATATACATATATATACGCACACACTGTATCTCTGAGCAACATAGCACTCGTGACACTAAATATAAATCTGTTTTTGAACAAATCAACTGAGAGAATGACTCAGTGAGTCACTCATAAGGACAGTAACTTATTTTATTTCTCAATGAACCATTGTTGTTGCATGAATCGTTTGAATGAATGTCCCTTTTAGGGACAGTCACTTGATTCCACATCAAACTTCTTTTTTTTTTTTTGAACGAATTAGATACAGTAAGTGAATGATTCAGTGGGTCATTCATAGACAGTCGCTTGTTTCATGTTTTGTTGCTGGATGAATCAGTGTTTTTGAGCAAATCAGATAAATGATTTGATTTAATGACTCACTCATGAAGACTGACACTTTTCAGACACCTACTGACATATCAATTTAACTAAATACCGGACTGGGACAAAAAATCAGCCCTGGCATTTTTTGGTCCAAACGACCCACCATTACGATAAGAATCGGTCCAGTCGGACAGCACCCATATATATATATATACACACACACACACACACACACACACACACA
>NW_015642053.1:466132-467274 GCF_001515625.1 Sinocyclocheilus rhinocerous | reverse complement strand
ACACACACATATATATATATATATATATACACACACACACATGTATATATATATACACACACATATATATATATATATATATACACACACACACATGTATATATAACAGCCAGAGACCACACATGTATATATATATACACACACACACACACACACACACACACACACACACACACACACACACACACACACACATCTTGCCCCTATAACGTTGGGAATATCAGGTACTCACTCGCTCTTGACTTGCTGTTACTAGTCAGTCAAAGTTACAACAGTTTGAGGAAACTAACCAGTAGAAAAACTAGAGATGCACCGATCATGATTTTTCACGGACAATTCTGATTATTAGCAAATGGGCTGATTCTGATACCGATTGCTGATTTTTTTTTTTTAAGTAAGAGACAAGAAAGAATGAAAGAGTAGCCATTTGAAATTAGAGTCAACCACTGCATTTTAATCATAGTCCAAACAAAGATGCTACATACATGTAGCACATTCAGTTATTTTTATTTAAATTAGATTGTATAATTACAAGATTTAAAGCAAACAGAATGGTCTGACTTTGCAACATTATGCTAAAAAGGCAAATTCACTCTCTGCCAGTAGGTGGCGCTTATTGGAACAGCCGCAATATAGCATTTCCTTGGTTACTAGTCTCAGCCTCAGACATCATGCCCACGGACCGTTGGCTGAACGTCTGGTGCACATCTTACACAAAACTGGAAGCACTTAAAGAGTTTCGAAGTCGTTAGGGTTTCCAGGAGACGTGTATCTGTCACGTTCTTTAACGTTCTGCCTGGAAACAAAAATGCTGTGATTTCCAAACCCCCTCAGAGAAGAAGAAAGCCGTCATGTTTACAACTGTAATGAACGCTTATCAGGATCAACTAAATGCTGAATTTTTAAAAGTATGTGAAATATTTAAAGTTCACGGCACAGAATCTTTAAAATATGTTTAAGATTTTTACACACCGCTCTGTTATTTTGGGGACATTTCCATGCCTCTAAACATGACACAGCACAAAATGAAACATGATTGGTTGCTTTACCTGTCAGTCATATGGCCTCTTGGGCGGGCCTTGGCCATTCAAAGCAGCCAAGGTTCCCAGAACTTCTGCTGTCAGTCAGAAGGTCTGGCTACG
>NW_015642053.1:421810-465500 GCF_001515625.1 Sinocyclocheilus rhinocerous | reverse complement strand
ACACACACACACACACACACACACACACACATCTTGCCCCTATAACGTTGGGAATATCAGGTACTCACTCGCTCTTGACTTGCTGTTACTAGTCAGTCAAAGTTACAACAGTTTGAGGAAACTAACCAGTAGAAAAACTAGAGATGCACCGATCATGATTTTTCACGGACAATTCTGATTATTAGCAAATGGGCTGATTCTGATACCGATTGCTGATTTTGTTTTTTAAGTAAGAGACAAGAAAGAATAAAAGAGTAGCCATTTGAAATTAGAGTCAACCACTGCATTTTAATCATAGTCCAAACAAAGATGCTACATACATGTAGCACATTCAGTTATTTTTATTTAAATTAGATTGTATAATTACAAGATTTAAAGCAAACAGAATGGTCTGACTTTGCAACATTATGCTAAAAAGGCAAATTCACTCTCTGCCAGTAGGTGGCGCTTATGGAACAGCCGCAATATAGCATTTCCTTGGTTACTAGTCTCAGCCTCAGACATCATGCCCACGGACCGTTGGCTGAACGTCTGGTGCACATCTTACACAAAATTGGAAACACTTAAAGAGTTTCGAAGTCGTCAGGGTTTCCAGGAGACGTGTCTGTCACGTTCTTTAACGTTCCGCCTGGAAACAAAAATGCTGTGATTTCCAAACCCCCTCAGAGAAGAAGAAAGCCGTCATGTTTACAACTGTAATGAGCGCTTATCAGGATCAACTAAATGCTGAATTTTTTAAAGTATGTGAAATATTTAAAGTTCACGGCACAGAATCTTTAAAATATGTTTAAGATTTTTACACACCGCTCTGTTATTTTGGGGACATTTCCATGCCTCTAAACATGACACAGCACAAAATGAAACATGATTGGTTGCTTTACCTGTCAGTCATATGGCCTCTTGGGCGGGCCTTGGCCATTCAAAGCAGCCAAGGTTCCCAGAACTTCTGCTGTCAGTCAGAAGGTCTGGCTACGTGAGACTACTTGGTTACTGCTTGCACTGCCTGTACAGTATTTTCTCTGCTGACGCATCTGTTCTCTCCTTTTTGTGTCTGTCTTTATCGTGTCCTGTGTCTGGCCTTTGTTAATGTCCTGTTTACAGACTTTGTAATTGTGTTTGGGTTTACGCTGTCAATACAGAATACAAACCAATGCGCCGCTGTCCCTGCAAGATGGGCCAAAGTGCGTCGGCCCACCAGGAAAACACCCTATATGCCAAATGGCTAGTCCGCCCCTGAATATAACCTATGGAAAAAGTCACTGAAAAATCCCTGCATATACACTATCATTTAAAAGTTTGTAGCAAGTAAGATTTTTTTGTTAAAAAATTAATGCTTTTATTCAACAAGGATGTATTAAATAGGTAAAAAGTGACAGTAATGAAAGTTTCTGTTTCAAATAAATGCTGTTCTTTTGAACTTTCATAAAAATAAAATTAATTAATTAAATAAAAATTCCTGAGCCGCAAATCGCCGTATTATAATGATTTCTGAAGTTCATGATTTCATGTGACACTGAAGACTGGAGTAATGGCTGCTGAAAATTCAGCTTTAACATGAGGAATAAATTACATTTTAAAATATATTACAATAAAGAACAGTTACTTTAAATTGTAATAATATACCACAATTTTATGATTTTTTTTTCTCTGTGTTTTTGATTAAATAAATTCAGCCTTGTTGAACATAAGAGACATCTTTCAAAAATATAAAAAAATCTTACCAACTTCAAACGTTTGAACAGTAGTGTATATAGATTGTTAGATGATGGAAGTTTTGAATAAACACTGTCTTATTTGTCTGACTCTTCTTCCTGTCTTTGGCACACACACAGCCTTTGAAAATTAAAGAAAACAGGCATGGCCACACGAGGCGATTTTTCTGGCCGCAGTAAAATCCCTGCTCCACTGCCAAGTGCAATATTTCCCCATGCAGCTTTACTCATACATGGCCAGACAAGTGATAATAGTGTTGAAGCCACCAGACTGCTGCTGGCTGAAAAGAGATAACAAGATGAGCGCTTCAAACTTGACCCCTTTTTTGTCAGCGTCCACGCTGGTAAGCGGGAAACCTTTTAAGGCTGGCCTGCTTGGCTGTGATCCAGAGAAGAGGTGCTGTGAGAGCAGGGAGGACAGGGACAGTGAGTGAGGACCGATAAACACAGCTTTTAAAAGCACAGAGGAGTCAAACAGTGAGTTATAATGAATACATCGCACATCGCCTGATGCATAGAGCGATAGATAGATAGATAGATAGATAGATAAAAAGTGGTGGAGATGGTTGTGTTGAAATATTTGAGATATAAAAAGAGAGATGGAGAGGGATAGAAAAGCAAAGGCATGTTTTTAATAAAGGTGTAAATTACAATGTAGGCTTCCAGCCGTGACTCTGACAAAAAAATTGCAGGCCTGTTGTATGTCTTGGCCCTTTGGTGGTGGACTTGCATAGTGAATGTAATAAGCAGGTCTCTTAAGGGTATTTAAATGTACATCCATCAAAAATCAATTTGCAAACCAAACATTATCAAACCACAAGTGACTTATGAATGGTCATTTCAGCTCTCAGCTGTACCTCAAATGAACCAGATTTTATTTTAGGTCTGAAAGCAATGATTCCATAAAAATCCCATGATTGTCGGTGGGACAGCATCTCGAAATTCAATTCTACTGTTTGAAGCAGTCGGCTATTACTGGTATTCATTCATTGAATAATACCACAAATGTAAGGTGCTGCTACCAATGTTGGGGAAGCTGCTTCTAAAGTGATATTCATATGTGTGTGTGTGTGTGTGTGTGTAAATAATAAATTTATATGTATAAACATTTATTTAGAACAGTTTTTTGCATAATTTTTCTAAAACGTTTACTACATTAATTTATGTATTTTTTAACAAAAAAAACAAAAAAACATTTAATAAAAATCACAATACTTTACCCAGGGTTAAAAGTTAATCCTGGGTATTCATAAACTGCCATTTAATAAATAGTATAAATTATTTTATGAGAATTAGTTGCAAATTTTTTTTTTTGGCCATACAGTGAAAATATGTTGAATCCAATGTTGTTGTATGATTCTTTTGAATTCTTTTGAATTTCTTATTTTGTGTTCTGCAGAAGAAATTAAGTCATCAGGTTTGAAATTACATGAGGGTAATGTAGGTTACATGAGGAGTAAATGATGATAGATTATTATTATTATTTTATTTATTTATTTTTGTTTTTATTTTTATTTATTTTTTATTTATTAGTAGTATGAGACGAAAGAACGTATTTTTTCTTTCCTTCTCGCTTTGTCTCTCTGTTTAAAGGTCATCATTAAAAAAACATTTTTATGAAAAATTTATGCGTATCAGAGGGTTCAGTTGCCTGCCATTTTTTCCTTCCCACGTCATGAAAAGGTCTGCTTCTAGTCATTTTTCAACAACATCCGCTTGATATTTATTTAGTTTCTGTTATTTACAGCTTTTTTCTGAAAGCTGTTCATATCTATAGCAAAACTTGTTACGGTGCTATTTCAAAATTAAGTTGTTTAGTTTGTTATTTCAAAGCCAGAAAAGTATTTGTTGTATAAAAAACATCTCAGCAGTTTACTTGCTATTATTTCAAAGCATTTTAAATAGAAGGTTTCTTAGGTTGAAATGTTTGTCGCATTTATGAGGTTTGTTCATTCTAAATGGCACATTGACAGATTTGCATATTATTTCCTCATCCAGTTCATTTCTCAACTTCAGCAAGCTGTGTTTTGTCTGTTAGACAATTGTGTGATGTGAGACAGTTTCTCACCTGGGTCACAAGTGGAAAAGGCATCCACACACTCCATCTTTTGTCTGGCCGTGATCAGATCTATATTAATGAGGAGGTCTTCACCGTGGGACTTCCTATTTAGTGACTGACACTGAGATGAATAGCGCTGGTGGCGAACAACAGGCGGCTGTCAAAGACAAACGAGAGAGCAGGCCACCAATGAGCTCACGCCAGACAGGCTGACTGGGTGCAGAGCAGGCGTGGGGCAATTTGTCTCCCACTTGAATATATCATAGAGATTGATAGGCATGTACACTGGGTCGAAAAGCAGACATGGGCGTCCCATGTGTATATGTGTTAAAGAGAGAGAGAAAGAATGAGAAACAAAGCGAGACAGCTGCAAGAGGTTGATGCACGACTCTTGAGTTTAGATTTTTGAGATTTTATGAGTTGAGGCAAAAATCGATTTGTGGTTGTACGTTTTTACAACAGTATTATTTAACTCGCCTAGCACAATAAATCACCAGCAGCATTTGTGTCACACTTAATAATTAATGATGGCTTGTTCTTAGGGTTTCTATATTTTTATTTTATCTTATTTATAGTTCAGGAGAATTAATTTAGCTCAGTTAGGTTTCATCGAATATCAGCTGAATGAATTTTTCTCTTAAAGTTCTCCTAAAATGAAATAGATGCAGATGAGACAGCTGGTTCAAAATGAAATCTAATTTTTGATTGCAAACCATCTGAGCACACTGTGAGATATTGCTGAGTTTAAATTTTGAGGCTTTATGAGTTGAGTCACAAATATAAAAATCTGTTTTTAATCTATTAATTTCCCTATCACAATAAATTACTAGAAGCAAATTGGTGACAATAAACAATGTCATTTTCTCAAAGGATTTTTATTATTATTATTATTTATTTTATTTTATTTTATTTAGTTTCATTGATATGTCAACGTTGTCTCAGATGTTTCTCCTTAAGTTCTCCTAAAAAGAAATAGACACTGATAAGACAGAAAGGAAAAAAGAGAAAATTATAGACACAGAAAAGACTATTTAATTTGCCTAGCACAATAAATTACTAGAAGCAAATCGGTGACAATTAATTATGCCACATTTAATAATTAATAATGTAATTTTCTTAGTTCTGAGTTTTCAGAGGCATTTAAGTCCCATATGCATTTGTGTGTCACAGAATTGTCCCCATCATGCACAGATTTAGATTTGTTGGTTGATAGTTTTAACTCCGAGTGTAGTGGTATTCTGGACTCTATAGCCCCTTTTATAAAGGTAAAATCTAAAATGGTTTCTCAACCCTGGCTTAATGCAGAGAGCCGATCAATTAGGCAAATATGGAGACAGGCAGAGAGGAGATGGAAAAGAGATAAGCTCCAAGTCTCCTATGAGATACTCAGAGACTGCATGCATGCCTACCAACAGTTTGTTAAATCTGCCAAGGCACATGGAATAGTCTCCCATTGCACATTAGATCATGTGACTCATTTGACTGTTTTAAATCAATGTTGAAAACACACCTTTACTCTGTGGCATACGGTTGGCCCTAGCTTTTGGGTAACTGAGCAGTGATGGATATTGTGTGTATTGTGTTTGTTTGAGTAATTTTTAGACATGTAAAGCACTTTGGTCAACTGGTGTTGTTTTAAATGTGCTATATAAATAAATGTTGATTGATTGATTTTTTTTTATTTTAGGTTTCATTGAACTATCAACTTTGTCTCAGATGTTTCTCCTAAAAAGAAATAGACATCGATAAGGAAGAAAGAAAAAAATAGAAAATTATAGAAACAGATAAGACAGTTGTTCATACTGAAATACATTTTTTTGATTACAAACCATAGAAACACATTGTAAGACATTGCTGATATCTCCACTGAAACTCTAGAAGAAAAAAAAAGAAGAAGCAGGAGACTTTATACAGGCTCCAAGAAACAATTGAGATAAAGAGCTGTAACGTATGATAAGGTCCAGCATAAAAGTAGTCTCCACAAGCCCAAACTGCCAAAATGCAAAGGAGGTGCAAAACCAGCAGACTCAGTCTCCATCAAAACCTCCTGCTCTGCCTCACACCACAAAACCTACCAACCAGGTTCCTAAAGGAAAAATAAAGACCCGTAATTCCCCCTTTGAAAGTGCCAGTGCTCTTCATGTTTCACTGAACATTATGGGACTGGAACGCGTCAGGCCCTGTTTGACTATACCCGACACGCGATGGGCCGACTTGCATGAGATGGTTTCAATTAAGACCAGTTACTAATCCACAGATGATGTGTATGAATAAATTCAGCATTCAACAATTCTGTGTTTTTCTGTCAATATGGGGTGCTGTGTGTACATTAATGAGGAAAAAAAATTTACTTAAATGATTTTAGCAAATGGCTGCAATATAACAAAGAGTGGAAAATGTAAGGGGGTCTGAATACTTTCCGTACCCACTGTATACGATAAGGTTATCAACAATATGAAAAACATAACAGGCAGATAAATGTTCGATACATTCGTTTTTATTTTGTCATCTTACAATTTTTTTTTAATTAAAACAAAAAAGATTAAGTATTGATTGAATGATGACAGAATTTTCATTTATTTTAACATTTTAAAGTTTAAGGTGGGGTAAGTGATGGAAACTTTCAAAATGACTTGAATAGAGCACCAGAAATCACACAGAACAGAATGAAATAGTCAAATTAGGTAAATGTGTTAAATAAATATGATGTCATTGGACTTGTTTATTGCCTTAGCTCATTTTATGAAACAATCTTAACATTCTCTAAACTGTTAGTAAAATGAACTGTTATATGGGATGTCACAACTCTATTCCATGTCTGCAAAAATGTAGTAACTCACCCAAAACATTTATGCTTCAAAACCTAGTGACAGTAAATTGGCCAATGCACGGGATAGCTCTCACGATGAAAGAATGTTTAGAAGTTGTAAAGAGTATGAGTTTCACTTGTTAGTTTTGATCAGCAACCCATGTGTATTTAGTTATTGTGCAAATTGTAGACAATTATACGTAAGATTTTGCACACGTGTGCTAAAACATTTAAATTTGCTTAAATGAATAAGAAATTCTTGTCTGGTGAGAACAAGAAATTAAGTTTTCGGAGATCTGTACTTATTGTTTTGAGAGAGAAAAAAACTCATTTATTTGAGAAGAAAAACTGGAATAATATCAATGATTAAATCAAATAAAATCAACCTATTAATTATTTGAATTCATTATTCAATGAACTTGATTATTTGAATTAAATTATTTCATAGTACTGAATGTAGTTTTTTTTATTGTGTGGAAACTTGTTTCCACCACTGAATAAAATAATAGAAAATATTATTTATTTTATTATTATTATTATTATTATTTATTAATATTATGTATTTATTATGTATATTATAATTTTTATATCAATTCTGAGGATTGTGAGATAAAAAGTTAATCAGGAGAAGAAAAAAAAGAGAATTGAGAGACAAGATTCTGAGTTTATATCTCAATTTCTATATTCTTTTTTTTCTCAGAATTGTGAGTTTATATCTCACAGGTTTGAGTTAATATCTCATAATTATGACTTTTCCCCCCTCTGAATTCTTATATAAACATTTGCAATTGCCTTATTTATTAATTAATTAATTAACTTATTTTTCTGTGTCAAAAAAGTGACTTCCATAGCATTGCAAACACTCTAGAATGTATAATAATGTTCAATTAGCAAGAGATTCTTCCAGAGATTCCACATTCCGATCAGCAGCCACCCGGTTTAAATCAATCGTAGCTGGTTTGGCTGCTTCTTCATCAATCCTCTGTAGAGCAGCTCATCTCTTTCTCATCACACAAGTGGAAAGATCACTTTCACATCTTCACCCCTGACAGTATCTGGACTAAAGCCCTCAAATAATGTTGCCCTAGGGCTAAGTGATACTAAAGGATGGTCTCTTTGGATATACTCTCTCCATTGGAATCCTTAATGACTCGGATGAGAATTACTTTCCTGCACATTTAACCTCTCTTCTTTTATCGCACTGTTCAAACAGACCAGAGCTGTTAGTCCACATCCTGAGAAGTCCCTTCAGACGCTCCATTTGTACAGCACAGCAGCTGTAAAATCTCTGGGTAAAGCAATTGAACGTGGATGGTGAAGGATGCCTAGGAAGAAGAGAAGTGGATTGTTTGCCAGGTCAAGGATGGTAATCTAATCAAGATGCAATTAAAATGAATGCAAATAGAATCTTCAGAGCTTATGCACATTTGTTTTAGAATCATTGCAGAATTTATAATATATTTATACTTATAATTAATTCAGAGTTGAAGAATTGGCTGCCTGTCAAGACATGAGAGAGAATTTAAATCGAATTGGCCACAACCCACAGAGAGCTGAATTGGAATGGCAGGTAGAAGAAGTTACTTTATTATTATTATTATTTTGTAATTTAAGTATGATTCAATATATAAACAAAATGAAGTGAACAAGTCTTTATTTTATTTTATTTTTTTAAATCAAAGATGTTATCAAGTCTCTTTGTTTCAAGTCTGTCTTGACAAATTTTGCATTTCTTTAAAAAAAATTGATTTAAAATTCTAAAATATATATTTTTTTAAATAAAAAATATATTTTAAAAATATATGAATTATATATGAATTTGCTACCTGGTCTCATGGCAACCAGGTTGTGAATTTCAGTTTATTTAAATACATTTTATGTACTTTTAAGGTATTAATATGCACTCTTTAGGGGTAAATAAGGTAAATAAAGGTGTAACTTCTGCAAAGGTACAGCTCCAGTGAGAGCTTTTGTAGCTTTTTTTTTCTGAGAGTGTATTTCAATAGCTCAAGTCAAATTCAGTATTTAAAGTCATTCTCAGTTGAATTCTGAATGATGCACAACAGTCTGACTGGATCTTGTGATGATTGCAACTGCTTTCCAATGTTGTGTGCAGGATCCATCAAATGCTCAGTGACCGGACTGGGTGGTCCGGGGTGTGACGTCTGAGACTAAGACTAAGAAGATGAAGAACCGGTCATGTATATTGATGTAAAAGACTTGCAGACTTAAAGGAAAAGTGAAGAACAGCCAAGGTGTTCAATCATTCATAGTGAGTTTGACCTGAGCCACATGATCTGTGCCTTTCATTACAGCACTGATGAGGAATAAAGGAAATAAAAACAGTTTTACGGACACCCACGCCAATCCAAATAAGCTTTCATCTCATGCTCTCTAACAACTCTCTCTGTGTGCTTTCTGATCTGGATTTTATTCACTCTCTCAGTCTCTCTGCAACAATTATTGCCATTGTAGTTTTCCATTTTCCAAGTGTTTCCTTTCACATTCACATTTTTAACGTGTTCCAAGTGACAAGCCAAGGAAGTAGCCAAGAGTGTTACACTTGAGTTATTGGCCCTAAAAACAAATACACGTCAGCTGATTCACAGCAATATCACGAGCTGCCCAAAGAACACCCATCCACTTTATGGGTGTACTGCAGTCCAGGGAATGGCTTTATGTGTACTGTAGTGAAAAGCACAGATTTTATTTGAACCTCTAGTGGGTTAGACTCCACAGATATATATATATTCTATTTATTATTATACATATTTTTATTATTTTTTTTAATAATAGTATTAATTTTGTGTAATATCATTCATTTTATACATTATTTTTAACACAATTATATGAATTATAATAAAAAAATTTAAATTATCTGTAATATGAAACTAAAGTAATTTTATTTTGTATTTATTTATTTATTTTGCATTTTTCTGCAGTGGGAGTGACAAATGTACTTCTTACTACTTGATTGATTTGATGGTGAACAAGAGTAGAATTTGGTAACCAGAGTAGAATGAACTTTAAGATTGCAGACATCATCTTTATTGATGATTCACATCTGTCTTTAGACTCACTCTTCACTGCTGACGCCCATGAGACCTGGAACAAACAAGAGGAAGAAAACAGACCAGAAAAGACATCAGACAGTCCATCTTGAATGTTTTATCGTAAGGGCTCATCCTCTTTTTTTCTTGATGCATGGAACATTTAAAATCATCTGTATAATGCTGGTCAAGCACAGCGAAGACCAAAACACTGAAGAAATAAGACCACACACATTTACTGAGCCACATGATCTGTGCCTTTCATTACAGCACTGATGAGGAATAAAGGAAATAAAAACAGTTTTACGGACACCCACGCCAATCCAAATAAGCTTTCATCTCATGCTCTCTAACAACTCTCTCTGTGTGCTTTCTGATCTGGATTTTATTCACTCTCTCAGTCTCTCTGCAACAATTATTGCCATTGTAGTTTTCCATTTTCCAAGTGTTTCCTTTCACATTCACATTTTTAACGTGTTCCAAGTGACAAGCCAAGGAAGTAGCCAAGAGTGTTACACTTGAGTTATTGGCCCTAAAAACAAATACACGTCAGCTGATTCACAGCAATATCACGAGCTGCCCAAAGAACACCCATCCACTTTATGGGTGTACTGCAGTCCAGGGAATGGCTTTATGTGTACTGTAGTGAAAAGCACAGATTTTATTTGAACCTCTAGTGGGTTAGACTCCACAGATATCGGTGCTGCATCTGCATTCAGATCTATCTGAATTTGTTAAATGATAAACTACAAACTCATTGATATTAGAGGTCATAAGTGTTACCATAGTCAATTCAAGATTAAATGAAAATGGCATATATTGTGATATATGTGATATATCACTGCTGACGCCCATGAGACCTGGAACAAACAAGAGGAAGAAAACAGACCAGAAAAGACATCAGACAGTCCATCTTGAATGTTTTATCGTAAGGGCTCATCCTCTTTTTTTCTTGATGCATGGAACATTTAAAATCATCTGTATAATGCTGGTCAAGCACAGCGAAGACCAAAACACTGAAGAAATAAGACCACACACATTTACTAGCATCTTGGTTAGTCTTATAAGCAAAATAATAAAGATAATGAACAAATTGCATTAAGTTTCTAAACCTATTTGCTGCACTTTTGCATTAAAGCAGGATAAATAATTCAAAAAATCAAGGAAACTTGAAAACTTCACTGCTGCTTTTTAGTTCACACATCTGGCCTTCAAGCCGTCTCTGGCAAGTCACAGTCTGATAGAGATACAATGTGCTATTAAAAAATACATTACACTCAAGGAAGCCAAGAAATAGACAAACACTGACTTTGTTTGTATCCAACAAACATGGCCCAGATGGATTTTTTTCCATCATTGGTCATATTGAGTCTGATTTGGCAGTTTCATTTTTTCTGCTCTGCATAAATATGAGACCCATTTGATATTTATAGTCTGACTTTGTAGTGCAACAGAGAGGTATTCTGCTCATAATCTTGCAATAATCACAGCCACATGCTATTATTAATGTCTGTCCTAGCCACAATTACTATAACGGATGATGCCTGATGGTTAACTGCAGACTTACTAGTATGAAGTTGATGAACAGAAGATGTCATTCAGTAGCTTCCTCTTTTACGCATTAGATTTATTCGCCCCCTGCTTAGCTGCCCTGGTAAACCAGAACAAACTGTGTCTGTTCCATAAGCTTCTTCCTGGAAATATAGACGTTGCTCATGAATTTGCTTTGTCTAGCCTTTGTTCTTTAACAATACCACCTGCAGACTGTGTTGGCTACCTGAAGAGCAACCACCGTCTTCCTTTCTGTCTCAGCAAACTCAGCAGTCTTGTAATGGTCTCTTACCTGAGATCACGGCTGTCGGGGAAACAGGAAATGCTCCTCATAGCAGGGCAACTTTGTACCCTGCAGGAACGGATGGCGGGCTTGAAAGAAAAAAAATTAGGATGTGCCTTTGGCAACGTTCCACAATGTTCTTCACAGTGGTGATCTCAGCATGGACACATGGAAATGAAATATTGCCTGAAAAGAAATCTTTAATGGTTGTTGCAAAATGTTGCAAAAGTATGTAACATGTCGTGCAAAAACCAGATGTAAATAAAAAGTTTCTTGCCTGTTTTATATAATAAGAAAAATAAATGTTACATTATATATATATATATATATATATATACAAAGTTGTCTGTAAGCTTTGAATCATTGATTCACACGATTCCTTCAAAACGCGGATTCATTCAGAAACATAACACTGCTGTGTTCATCGGAGACGCACAACAGTTCTGCTGTAGCTTTATAGGTAATATTTTTGATGGCAAAACTGAGCAAAAACAGACAATATTGTGTTTAAAATATAACACAATATTAACTTCTTATTTACTGAACTGTTGTGTAAAATTACATTTGCACTCCTGTTATTCGGACATAAGCAACACTCGTGTGATAGGCTACTGCTCTTGCTGCTCATGGGATATCGCTTATCATATGATATGACACAAAAACTCATACAGGAGCATTTTTGCCCCAATATCTTGCATTTTAGGGCATAACTGCATTTATGGGGTTGTTGCCCTGCGTCATATTTGTTAACAGTCAACTGTATGAAATGTAAGATGACGTACAGGTCTGGGGGTGGGGCCAGTGCGTTAATTGCGTAAAAAAAAAAATATATATATACATACACAGTGTTTCCCACAGGATTTTGTGAGACTGTGGTGGGTGGACCTCTGTCCCTCTAGGCGGGTCCGGGGGCATGCCCCCCCAGAAGAAAATTTTGTACATTTTAAAGTTAAATTCATCTATCTGGTGCACTTTGAGAGTTCAAAATTAAGAACTCCAACACAGGTTCAGTGTGCAAACTTAAAAGAAAAAAGCTGGTGAATTGACTTGTACTTGAGGTTGAAAGGGGGACTCAATCCTCTTTTTAGTTGTGATATAGTGTCTCAGTCTAAATTATACTCACACCGGTGAATTTGGAAACCAAACAAATTAGAATATAATGATAATAATAATAATAGGTTTATATGATTATTTCTATGACAGTAATAGCCATATATTGTTAAACAATTGCACTGTAAAACAAGTGAAAATGAGTATTTCACAGGTATATTATTTTACCTTATTCTACAGGAGGGAAATTACAATACTTTTGTCCAAATTCCTACACTTGCAAGCAGGGCCTAAAACTAACTTTCTGCCACATCTGCCAGTGGCTGGTGACTTAAGAAAATTTACTGGCCACAAATATTTTTTTCCTGGCCATGAAACTGTTTTTGCAGTTGCTGCTACTACAACTACTAAACATATTTAATAATTAAAAAAATGTCATTTAAAATTAGAACCAACCGCTGGATTTTAGTCACGATACAAACAAAGATGCTACACACATGTAGCATGAGCAGTTTTTTTTTTAATTTAAATTTGATTGTATCATTTCAACATCAAAGCAACAAAGCAAAAACGGAATGGTCTACTTCAGTTTTGTGAAATTATGCTAAAACCTGCATTAAACAAAAACAGCAGACAGGCTGAATTTCACTCTCTGACAGCAGGTGGCGCTTATAAAGCAGCAGTGACAAGAGGGGAAAATGCCATAGAAACTTCTCTTAAAGGGGTCATATGATGCGATTTCAAGTTTTCCTTTCTCTTTGGAGTGTTACAAGCTCTTGGTGCATAAAGAAGATCTGTAAAGTTGCAAAAACTGTCAACATATTCTGTTACACCAAATACACAAAATAATGATCTTTAAAATAGCATCATATGACCCCTTTAAGTCAGTTCCCTTCAGAAATACAGTACATTCATGTAAACCCCCACCCCAATATATAAATATTTCTTCCAATAAACAGTGAGCTTGCTCTGGCTGTACAGTTCTGTTATATATATATATATATATAACAGAAGTAATATAAGTATAATAACACATAGAGAGAGAATTTTATAATACTAATATCAAGTAATTATTGTATATAGTAACAATTATTATAATAAAAATTTGTGTAGCTTTACAGCATAACTATACAGTATATACATATTCACATAGAGATATAATTTATTATTTTAATAAATAATACAAATAATACATTTTTTAAATATTATATTAAATATTAGGTACTTAAATGTAAATATATAAAATAATATCAAATAATTATTGTATCTATACTATATTATTGTATCGCATATGTGTGTGCGTGTGTTTGTGTGTGATTATTATAATAATTAAAAATACAGTTACGCATCCGATAAGAAATATATATCAGACATTTTTATTATTTATTCATTTTCTTAGTTATATCTTAGCTTTATTTGTCCTGTATGTTTCTGTTTTGTTACCTTATATATTTCAAGTTTTGTTTCTCTTTGAAGTCTTTTTTTTCTTCTTTTGTTTCATCTTCATTGGGGTTCTTTTTTTGTGGTTTTATTTTTAACTGATCTTTTAAAAAACACTACATAATATCCTGTAAAATCCCTAATTAAATTATTACATTAATCGTCACATCTTGGCTATTTTCAACCAAAATATTTTGTATTTAAATTATTGTAATTTGGAAAACTGGTTGGATTAACCTCATCATGCTTCATATGAATGCAGGTTATTATACTGAGATGTTCAGACACAAACGTCCCCTCTGTCTACAGGTCATTAACCGAGACATCCTGTTAAATCAAGACTGCTGCTCCAGTGTGCACACATTTCATTTTAAGTAGATACTTCTTCATCTGATCACTTGATCTCTTTCAGACCAATTGCTTGCCATTATATGTTTCCCCAAACTAAACAGAGTTCTCCCAGATAGGAGTGTCTATTCATACTGAGAAAATAGCTGAAAACAGACTCGCATTATTGAGGTGTGAGATATTAGTCAGCTCAAAATCATCTATGGCGTCTTTCCTTACCCATGGAACCATGCAGCAAAACCATCACTGAGAGAGTTTCAGAGCTGCACGTGTACCAGAAGTGAGGGAATTTGGCAGTTGACACGGTATTTGTTCCTTTAGTGAAAAGCTAATGACAGCTTTATACTGTCTAATTGAGAAAACACGGTTACCACCATTTGACAAACGCATAGCAGAACCTTGTCGCGAAATATAGTAAAAGGCACCAAATTCCATTTTAATTAGCACCCTTGAGCCTCACAGTAGTCATAAAACGCCTCTAAATGATGGAAAACGATACCGCTCAACTTTTACAAAGATAAGTGCTTTTCCAGTTGTCAGCTGGGTAAAAATAGTTTGCGTGTTGGGTTGAGATGTGTACCTGGCCCAAATCCACAGCCTGCATTCTGTGTTTACACTAGGCAGCTGTGTTTAATCCGAATGGTTTTGTTTTCCTGTTAGCTGTAGCCAACTGTCGTGCAATTTGTTTATCAGTCTTTATGAATCCAGTGTTTTGCACCATTCAAAGCTAAATTAAGAATTCCTGAATTTCAAATTAGATACATAATTTCAATTTGAACTTAAACTCAAAGAAAATATTATAGGCATAATTTGACTGACAGACAGACAGAACACTCCATAGACTGATCATAGATAGACTGATACATAGATAGACTGATTAACCCCAACTGGTACAAGCACACCGACCCGCTGATAGGACGAACAAACTGCTCTCTCTTGTAACCACATCAGAGAAGATGATTCCTATGGAGACTTTCTGAAGAGTGCATTCTTAGTATAGACCTGTCGTCAAGTCCAGGATGAAGAACACTCTCGTGACTTCCAGAAATAAATAACCGGCGCTTTTTTAGGCAGGAGAGAGTGGTGTGTGTGTGCTAGTAAGTGCTAAAGTCATCTGTCTAGCCACCCGCTGCTAGCGTTGATGTCCTGATGGTGCGCTGCCGTCTGCGTTCGGCTCATACATCTATGCATGACACCACAGGCTCTAATACATACATCAACCTGTTCTGTTCACTGATTGGGCTGCCAGGTAATCAGTCATGGCAGAACAGCGGTGGCCTAATGAGGGCTTGACCTCAAGGTCACAGCCTACTCTGACCTCTGACTTTGCCGATGGGCATGGCAATGGTCATCAAATGATAACACGAAGATCTTAGAACAAGAGTCGAGAATTTTGTGCTCAGATTCTAAGTACAGTACATACTAAAGATTTACAGTGATGCCACTCAAGTCTGCTGGAGTAACCACTTTCTAATTCTGTAAAGAGTCTTTGGTTTTGGCCACATTATCCTTACAAACTGTTTGTGCTTCTTGTCACTGTCCCTAAATTGTTCCATTAAATTCCAGCTTTCTATAATTTTCTTAAGCATCTCCTGGCAGACAGTCCGGCTCTCCAAAACCAGACAAGACTAGAGCCCTAATTATTCCAGACACTCTATTTGAGTAAGTTATACAGCCAGAGAGAGAAAAAAACCTCTTAATTGCATAATAATGAGAAGCCCTGCTGTCACTAGATTCAGTCCCCAGATCTGGTTATGGAAAACCCCACGCATCAAAGACATATTAGTGGTTCTGGCTCCTTCTCCATTTAGGAATATGAGATCAAAACTGTTGTTCCTCTGTGAGAAATATTAGGCCAGCTCATGGTCAATTTGTCTCTTTCTATTTGTCTTGTTTCTATAACTATCCCCAGTGATGTATGAAGGGAAACTTGAATACAGCCAATGCATAGCGTATGTGTCATTAAATGATCGTTTATATATATATATATATATATACACACACACACACACACACAGTGCAGTAGGTGATAATAAGTGACTTTTTGCTTTTAAGTGAGTTGAATCATTCATTCAACTGATTTGTTCAAACACTGATTAATTTAAGAACAAAACAGTTATAAGTGAGTCACTGAATCATTTGTTCAACTGATTTTTTCAAAATCACTGATTTATTCAGGAGTGTTGCTTGGAGACAGAAACGGTTTATTTGGCTTGTTATAAATGTCAGACCACATGTTGTTCTAGACAATTCTACAGCGATGGACTAAAAGTCCAAATAAAACTTATTTGTACAATTATTTTATTATTCATATTAATCGTCAAGCACAGCATGACTGATTTGAGCTTTTAATGAAAGCTCAAAAATGAAAGATTTAAATTTTTTAAAAGGACTAGAATCAAATCAAATCAATCAAATGGACTGAAGATCATAAATCATTCATAATACAGTATATTTATTCAAATAATGTATTTGTTATCAAATATTATTGTATATATTATATAATCATTTGTATGTAGTTAATTTGTATTGTAGTTTTTTTTTTCAATTCAGAACACAAATTGAGCTTGTAAAAATATATAGAGAGAAAATGAAGACAAAATCTAACAAACAGACAAACAAAAAAAAGCCAAAATGAAAAAATTAAATTAGCCAAAGCCTGAATTAAGAGATAACATCAATTTTAAATAATATTGATCATTGGAGCACATCTTAATTGCTTGAAATGAAAGACTAAATGAGTTGGATGAAACATGAATACAGTATGTAAAAATAGAAATGGATGTCTCAAGAAGTGCTTTTCAGTGAAAGACGGCAAACAGACCAGCTGTGAGACAAAATAGTGGCTAATTATTTTGTTGTGATTTTACAAAGCTGTTTTTGAATTTCTAATGGAGCCCTTTATGCCTTCCACAGCTTGTCCAGTGAGTCGACTATTTCAAGTGCCAGCCGTCCCCCACTTGTCTGTCGGCCCCTTGGGTAAACGTCTCAAATTCATTCTGGAACTTGTTCTCCTTCATCTAACCTCAGCTTAAAGCAATTAGACCCCTTGTCTCCAGAGTTGTGTAGGTAGGCATTGGCTACTGAATTTGTCCAATGAGAGGGAGGGCTCCCACCTGTCTGGCCCAGCTGCTGGAGGACAAGAACGTTATCTGGTCATGTGAGAAGCATGTCTTATGCAAAGGAAATCAAACAGACAAAAAGAGCCTCTGTGCAGTCTTCCCTGATTCCCCAAATGTGGGATTTGAAATGTCCGTGCTGGATGCTGATCCATGGTTAAAGACACAGATCTGCTTTTGCCCTTCTGTTTGTTTTATTTTGTCACATATTACATTACAGACCGGAGAAGAGAAGTGTTTAATGTGACACACAAGCATAATTTTCTGGTGTCACTTTTCACACAAAATGACTGTCAGCTGTCTATACTGGTCATTTCCCACAAGACACTGACACTTTTTTTTAATTTTTATAAAGTCATAGATCTGATCAAGCACTCTAGCTTAGAATAAAATAGAAAAATTGCAATAAATTTAAATAAAAATATTTAAACACATAAATACCCTAAACTCTGGAAGCCTGTATCAGCCATGGAATAAATTCTCAGAATTGTAATTTTATATTGCAATTCTGCATTTTTATCTCACAATTCAGACTTGTGAGACAATTCAGACTTAAAATAGTAGAATTGCGAGATGTAAACCCTGAATTTCTCAGTTTATATCTTGCAATTCTGACTTTTTATTTCTGAATTTTGAGTTTCCATTTCAAAATTTTGTTTCGCCATGGAACAAAAAATAAAAAAAATGTCTCAATTTTGACTTTTTCTAGCAATTGCAAGTTCATATTTCACAATTCTGACTTTTTTTCTCAGAATTGTGACTTATCTAGATCTAAGTTACTTTTAGATGGGAATTGGATGCTAATGTCTACAAAGTGATGTAGCATTTTCCAGCAGTGGCTAACCAGACCGTAATAAGCAGTCAAACCTTGACTCGTTGTTAAGGATTGATAAAGCACACAAGTAAGTCCTACTCTGCATGAAACTAGTTATTCATCCATCAGCTTATTTACTTTTCTCATTGTTGAGTTACAGGAACCACCGGGGCACTTATGAGCATATGGGCATTGTGCCCAAAGTTTATAGACGCCTGGCTGATCACCGTTTATTTTTGCTTTGCCACTCTGGTGCGGCAGTGTGAGTTTTACAGGTTGATTAGTATTGCAAGACAGGAGGGAAAATGCCCTATAAGAGGTGCCTGTACTATAAATCCTGGGAAAATGTAATGTTATGAGACAGGCTGTGAATGACTTATGAAATACATTTGGCACATCTAATGCAAAGAAGGCCACGTCCTACTAACAGTTAGTTTCTACTTGTAGCTAGGGAAAGACCACTAAATACAGGTCAAAGAAAAGGGAAGAACAATACATTGTCCAATGTTTTGCTGAATTTTGTTTTGTCCTTTTAACAGTTTTCGGACGTTTATGCAAACGGAATGCCATATTAAAATACTCTAACAGGCTCTTTCAACTTGGTTTACTGCCACAGAATAAATCGCAACTAATGTTGACCAATTTCACAATGAGCGACTCTAACGAGTTGGTTAGTGAATCAGAAACATACAGTGTAACAGCGCAACCAGTAAGGCACGACTTCTGAACAAATGGCTGTAATGAATCGGTTTCCTTTCGTAATATGCATCACTATGAAATTAAAAGAAATGTAATGGAAAAAAAATAATGAATGAATGAATGCATAAATAAATAATTTATTTTCAGTTAAGTGCACAATACTTTTTAGTATGCACTGAGCACTCAGTTCATGCTTTTTTATGGACTCTGAATAAAGATTTCTTTCTTTTTTTTTCTTGAAGGCCATTGTGTACAGGCTCTTGTGCTTTTTTTCTTTAAAAATATAGTTAAGGCCAGTTATTGGATTAAAAGCACTATAAAAGAGTCATTAAAGAGTCTGTGTAAACACGTTCTGCAAGAATTATTTTAAACTTCTTGAAATTATCGAATCATTTGGCGAGGAAATTGCATTTCTTTTTTCCAAATATTTATTCCTTGCAAATAGCCCTACTAAAAGAATTGTTATCGTAACAGTTAAGGAACCGAGCTTGTTTGAGGACTCAGCAGAATCCACCCCATTACATTTTTTTACGATTCCAATTCTTACTAATAAATGACAGGTAATGCTAAAAAGTAATATTTTTGTAATTTCCAAATGAAGTCGTCTGTCAGGGCATAGCGGAGTTGTATACATTTGAGTGTTCTGTGGTAAAGGCCACAGATCCAAAATCAACAGGGTTATGACTAGTGGGGAAACACTACCTAACAGAGCTAGGTGGCATGAATGTAAACACTAATATTTAAATGTCACTTCATAACAAGTTAATTCTGCATAAGTGAGAGTTAATGCAGTTTTCTGGGGCCCCACAAAATACTTTATTTTTAATATATCACACATAATCTGCTTTACACATTTCACTACATAACTTTAAACCTGGAATATATTTGGATATCAGAACCACAAAGAAAGCAAATCTCAACCCCTGAACAATGTTCATATGTTTGACGTGCAGATTAATGAATATATTTCATAACATCTTTCTCCAAAATGTAGATGTGTTCAGTTTAATACCTTCCAACATAAAGCTGGAGGAAGTGGACTCGGCTGTCTGTGGGCAGGGGCTGTTTGCATTTCTTTTTTCCAAATATTTATTCCTTGCAAATAGCCCTACTAAAAGAATTGTTATCGTAACAGTTAAGGAACCGAGCTTGTTTGAGGACTCAGCAGAATCCACCCCATTACATTTTTTTACGATTCCAATTCTTACTAATAAATGACAGGTAATGCTAAAAAGTAATATTTTTGTAATTTCCAAATGAAGTCGTCTGTCAGGGCATAGCGGAGTTGTATACATTTGAGTGTTCTGTGGTAAAGGCCACAGATCCAAAATCAACAGGGTTATGACTAGTGGGGAAACACTACCTAACAGAGCTAGGTGGCATGAATGTAAACACTAATATTTAAATGTCACTTCATAACAAGTTAATTCTGCATAAGTGAGAGTTAATGCAGTTTTCTGGGGCCCCACAAAATACTTTATTTTTAATATATCACACATAATCTGCTTTACACATTTCACTACATAACTTTAAACCTGGAATATATTTGGATATCAGAACCACAAAGAACGCAAATCTCAACCCCTGAACAACAGGCAATGTTCATATGTTTGACGTGCAGATTAATGAATATATTTCATAACATCTTTCTCCAAAATGTAGATGTGCTCAGTTTAATACCTTCCAACATAAAGCTGGAGGAAGTGGACTCGGCTGTCTGTGGGCAGGGGCTGTGTTTGATTTGGCCCAAGATGTGGTTCTTAATGACCCAGCTGGATGTAAGCAGTGTGGGCTCCAATTCATCCCTGTCTGCCTCAGTCTCGCTGAGATGCTCCAGTGTATGTGGTGGGTCGAGTATGGGAGTGCAGAGGTGTTTAAAGGCCAACACAGAGCATGAAACTTGCTAGTTCAGAAAAAAACGTAAATGGGGAATGGGTGGAAACCACAGGGGTATCCTTTCATGCAACATGCAAGTCACATACAGTTAGTCTGATAGTGACGGCATGTTGTTATGCTGCCTTAGCAATGCAAAATTAGACTTGGAAAGCTCCAAAAGCAACACTGACTAAGTAGCAGCATTTAAGTTTGATTTGTTGGAAAGCCTAGTCGTTCCAAATCAACAATGTGGCATGAATGCAAAATTTATGCTGATTCTTTTAGTCGTATGCCTCTGCATCGAAGCAGGTGATAATACGAGCTCTCGTCTAATGAACAACAGAGCTCGATTTCAGAGAGGTCCAACAAAGTACCAAAAATGTAAACCATCCAATTGTTGAAATTGTTTTGAAATTACATTTTGCCAGGGCTCAAGACTGCAAAAACTGTCTCAAATCAAAAACATGTGCTGCTCAAGATCTGCCATTATGGTGTAATGTTTCCAGAACAGGTCTAATTGGGGTAAAACCTGAACTTCCTTGAACAAAACGAAAAAAGTAAAGGCTGACTAGGAAAATGGGCAAAAATCCTGTAGTCAATCAGAATTGGTGGATTTATAAAGCCTGACAGAGAGCAACATTTTAAGAGGACCTGAATCAAACAAAAGTGCTCCCTGACACTTTGAAAAAGAATAGCTTCTTTTGCAAAATATTTGTTTAACATTTTTTGATGACTGCATAATTTGAATGACTTTACTGCTCTAAATAATTATTTTACAAAAATGTATATTATTATAGTGGTTTTCTAAAAAAGGAATAGGTGATCGAGCTCAAACTGTTGACTGGTGTTTGTGTTCTGAATTAAATAGGGATGGTAACCTTAACGATTTAACAGTTCTGATTTAGCTTCCGGCTCTGATTTTAACTATGTGGTTTTAATCAAATTACATAACATATGTCTTTATACATTTCACATTTATATTTAATGTTTAGCAGATGTTTTATCCAGGACAATTTACATTTCATAACCTTGGTTGTAACGTCCATACGGTTTGAGCTACAGGAACACTATTATTGAACAAAAAAGATAATTATTTTAATTATAGATATTTTTGATTACTCGTTCATTAAATCATTCTTTATGTAAAAGCTGCAGTAGGCTATTTAAAATGCATCCACTTTATTGGCAACTAAGAGCACAAGTGTGCAGTTTTTTTTCTTAGGCACTGTTTACTACAAGAAGTGAGACACTGTTTTAGAATTACTCAAATTAACTGGATCATAAGAGTAACGTATTTGGAAGTCAACACTACTTGTTGTGGGTTTAGAAAAATGAATCGTTGAGCGAATCGTTTGGGAGTTGTTGAGCAAGCAAGGTAAAAATAAATTCATATTATAAGACAATGAAAGTGTTTTTTGACCTTGCATGCATGTCAACTTGTTGTTGGGGACTCCCAAAACCAAAATATGAACCTTTCAAAACCCATAATAGGGGCAATTTAAAGGGGAAAAGTTTGGTCTAGTCATTTCATAGCCTAGCTCTGGCCTCAGTGTGCTCGCTTTTCCCTGAGCAACGCTTAAAAGAACCTGACACTGTTGTCATTATAACCGTCAAGGAAAGGGGAACTGATGGCACATCTCATCAGAGAAATCCCAGAGTATGACCATGTCTCTGTAGGCCTCCAAAGGATGGTGGCAGATGTGTGACTGATCCCTATAGTGGACGAGAATTACATAGACCCCCTCAGAGATGACAGACCATACATACGGCTGAGTGATGGGGGCCCGACCAATCAGGTTCACCCTGCTTTTGACATAAATGCTTTTACATTGTAATCCCAGATATGATTTCATAATTCACTTGTTCAGACCGTCACTTCAGTGTTGAAATATAGGTTATTAAAAGTGAATGAAAAGATATAGTTATCAGTCGTCAACTGGCTACAAATACGAAACTGACATGAATATGTGTGTGTGTTCGGAAAGGACATTCTGAAATATCTCTGCGGGGTTGTGGTGGACCTCGTCTCAAATTCTGACACAAGTGCCATCACTGTCATCAGCTTGTTTTGATTTCATTTTATCTCTCAGCGGTGCCATTGTGGACCATTCAGCCCTCTCGAGTTACAGGAGCCCTTCCTGCATTGTTTCCATGGGAAACTAGGGGCCGCAGATCCACAATATGACTGTATGTATGTATGCACATAAAAAAAAACTAAAAAAGTCTCCAAGTCTCCAAATAGCATCAGAGACAGAAAAGAGCTACAGTCCCTTCTGAGTGACTGCTTCCTGGGACTGAGATTTGAAATTGAAGTTTATTTTTGAATAAAATTGAAGTTGAATTTATTTACTGAAACATTTGCAAAGCTCATGTATTCACTTCTGTCAGCACTTTCATGCAGGCAGTGTCACGCTCCCTCACTGTTGTGCCCTCTGCATGAGCGGATTAAAGAAAATGAATAAGAACATTTTTTGTTTGATCACTTTAATTGGGGAACTTAAGGTGTTAGCCTGCATTAACATGTCTAGTCAGATGGATTAGGACAGTGATCAAGCACATTTATAGCTAATGATGCTGGTTTGCCAGGTTTGTAGACTGAAGAACTGTCAGGCAGGGGTAATTCCATGTTAGACAAAAATGCTATTCAAAGCATGCAACACTGACACCAATTTATATATAACCGACTTTTTAATTTGAAACAGATCCATATAATTCTTCTAATCTTGTGGATTTTTAAAAAATCTCTTACACATTGATATAATGTTTTTGCATGTTATTAGTATAGAATTTTACTTCAAATGTGTAGTTTTTATGTTTATTTTCTAAACATTTCTCATTCTCATTTAGTTTAAACTGATGCACTAAAATATATAAATAACTAAACTAAAACTGAAATAAAATTCTAATATAAAAATTATTCTAATAACACTGTAAATTGTAATTTTAATATGTTAAATTTATATATAATTGTTAATAATACAATGTATTATTAATAATATCTATATACATACATACATATACAGTATATATATATATATATATATAGATAGATATATATACTATTTAAGAATCAAAACTAATAAAAAATAAATAAAAACACAGCAAATCTCTAGGTACTAAAATAACGCTGGTACGTATATACATGTCCTTCTAAATATTTTGTCTAATATTTAAATTTTTCATCAATAAGTTCAAAGTTTCAGTTTTGTTTTATAAAAATAATTTTTTATAAAAAGCTCTTTTTTTTTTTTTTACACGTGAAATGAGGTTTAACCTCAACCAGAGTGCTGCATTTCTTTGTAATGTTAGCCTAGGTAATTAAATAATGTTTTCAGGTTTCCTTATGCATTTTATTATTATTGTTCACAAAGATTTTGTTGATTATTATCACCTTTATTGTCAGTTTTGAGTGCAAATGTTTAAATTGAATTTCAAACGTTGCATAGGCCTGACAAGATGGATTCAAATGAAGTTTGACCTCAAAAACTCAATCTGAATATAGGTGAGGCGGTAACATACAAGCGCTGTTGTAATTTCAAACTGAAAGAACCAGAACAAATGGCAATGGCTTCTGTTGCCAGACAGCTGGCAGCTCACCCTGGCAACAAGTGGCACAGAAGCGTGTGAAGGTCAGGGCGACTGGAGGGTGGCCTCTGCACTGCCTATGTATCCCAGCATGCACTGCCCCATGGTGCCCAAAACCCTGTGACCTTTCAAGATGGCAGCTGAGAAAGATGAAAGGGTTTGTGTGAAGAGTCAGTTAAGATGAACAGGGCTCCTCTGACGTCTTTGATTCAAACTCTTGATTTTTCTCGAACACACCGCTGCGTCTGGACACAAAAGGTGAACATCTGAAAACAAAAGTCAGCATGTTTTCTTTTAGTTATTAATGTATGTGGCTTTTGTACTTTCATTCGGTTTGATTCTGTATTTCTGAATCTTTGTGTTTATTTAGGATGCTGTACATTGTCTGAAAAGAAATATAAATCTTTTTCACATTGTCTTCCATTAACCATGTTGTTTTGGCCAGTGCATTTTCAGATGTGTTCATGCAAATGGATAGTTGACTCAAAAATGAAAATTCTGTCATTACTTACTCATCCTCATATCATACCAAATCTGGAAGACTTTGGTTATTCTTCAAAATCGTTACAGTTATCAGCCTTGGTGTGAACGGGCCTGAACAGTGTCATACAGCCGAGTTGGGACACCCTTACTATGAGCCAAACTTTGTGGACCTAAAACCAGGATGTCGAGAACTGGTGGGCAAATTCAATTATAAGGATTGTTTTGACAGGTTAAAAAGGTATGCTGAAAAGCCAAACGTTTTGCTAACTCTAAGAGCTACCTTAACACAGCCAAGTAGATTTTATGAGCTAGCCATCAAAAAATTGTCAGAATGTAATTTATTTTAGTTTTTTTTTTCATTTTTGGATTTGGATTTTAATGCTCTATAAATGTTGCCCCAAAATACCAGTACCACAAAATGCAACAGTTTGCACATCTGCGATTTCAATCATCTTCAAATGGGATAAAAACTTAATAGAGGTCAGTCAATCACCTCCAACACTAGCCCACAGCAATTTCTTATATAATAAATTTTAGTTTAGGAAACATATAAAACACATGGAGTAAATGCTTAAATTTTAACTGACATAATCTTTGCCTTATTTTTTCTAAATGTTTGACTGAATAAATCATTTTAGTTTAATGAACTATAAAACCACTTGAGCAAACAAGCTTCATAAAGTTTGGACCAACTAAAAAACAACACTTTGGAGAGAGAAACTGAGTGAACGTAAAATCTGCAGAAATAGTTGCTAAATAATAATTAGTTAAAGCCACTTAAAATTATTGCAGTGCAGAAGCCTTCAACAAGACTTCGGAAATTCCTTTCCCCTTCTGTAATAACCCTTCTGGACGAAGATCCCATCCTTTGAATTGCAGAAGAAACAAACTTACACTGTACTACGACATATGTTATAGTGCTGTGGAGAAAAAGGGAGGAAAGCAAAGAGCAAGGGATTATTCTGGTGGAGAGCAGGTGGTTAGGGAGTTCAAAGAGTCCAGTGTTTTCTTTACCACGGCACTCCGCTTAGCTTACACCTTTACTGTTCTGAGGGTTCTTGTTCTTCAGTCAGGATTGCCGTTATTATCGGTAAAGTGCTTTTAAATCCGCTGCTGCTCAGCACCAGGATCTGCTCAGCATGATAATCCCACAGGACAGACATCCGTTACTCCTCTGTGGATCTCACTCATGCCTTCCGTGCTTTCAACAGCTGGAAAAGCAGTTCGGAATTTTAGATCCGCAGACTATGGAGGAGTTAAACACTCTCCTTGTCTATACAGAGGTTTATAGTAATGTAGTGTTATTTTGATGAATAGAGGTTCTTAGTCAGTAGTTTTCGTTTTTAAAGTCAATGTATCTTAAAGTAAATAAATAAATTATTGACAACATACATTTTTTATCTAACAAGAAATAATCAAAGATTTAGTTCTGTAACATCTAAGACTACTGGTTGATTTATTTTATTTTTTAGAAAGTTCTTAAATGTATACTCAGAGCTGCCCATCTAATTCAATGATTTATTTCTGTTTTTCTGAATTGAGCAATTCAGTCCTGCAGTGTGGCTCCAAACTGTGATTACATTGGTGCCTTTAACTCATGTTTACTTGGAAACCAAACAAGAGACAGACACAGAGGAAAAGCACACAATATTTTAATGAAGTAAAAGGGTACATTGAAAGACTAGTTCTCCCAAAAATGATAATTCTGGCATTATTTACTCACCATCATGTTGTTCCAGTCCATCATGCTGTTCATTTTTCCATGGCACACAGTTAAAATGCTGTTAGTGTTTTGGCACCCATCATGTCAATTTGCAGTAACATGTTTAATTCTGGACAATGGAGGTGAAGATTGTCAGAGAATTAAGATGTTATTTTCATGGTATGGCTTCAGAAGACTTGGTGCACAAGCCATATAGACTACTTTTATTATTCTTTCTATGGTGTTGTTTTGTATTTTGATTTTGAGCTTGACACAACCTGGTTACAATGAACTGCAGTTAAATGGAAAATTTCTACTTTTGAGTTCCAAAAAAATAACATCATGAGGATGAGTGTAATGACAGAATGTTAATTTTTGGTTTCAAACTACAGACGTGATCAATCAGGTGAAAATGAGAAGACAGATGAGATTAGAGAAACTAGGCCTTTAGCTCAACTCCTCCTGGCTGGCGTTTGGCCCAGACGCTAATTCTGTGGCGTTAAGAACAGATTGACTGTTACTCTTGATTCAGCACATGAACTGAGTAATGAAGTGCAGAAAACATCAGCCAGTGAAAACAGGATTTAAGAGAGAAGCGTTTAATGCATCGCTTATTCTGTTCTTTGAGTGGTTTGCTATGACTTTCACAGAGCTCATGGATACAATCGTCTGTTCATTACCAAAACCTTTTTTCTTGTGTAAAAAAGTCCTCTTTAAAAAAATGTATTCTTCGCAAAAAAAATCAATGAGAACTACCAGCTAAACAGTTTCTTTTCATAGTGAAAAAAGGAGACTGCTATTACATTTTTGAAGCATAGGGGGCAGTATCTACAAACATAAGGTAAATAGAAGACATAAGAGTCCTTCTCAAAGTTCTTGGAGATCCTGACTGCAGAGATTGAGATGTTACCAGGTATATAGAAGGGTTAGGGAAGAACCATCATATTTAACGCAGTGTAAAGGCAATATATCAGCATAAAACAATGTTGCTGGCTTTCAAAACTCCCAACAGTGTTTGCATTGTGCATATTTCCACATTCAAAAATGATGCATGCATCTCAACACAATAAATTTTTAAAGCCAAAAAAGTAATGTTGATGCATAGACATTCTAGTTTTTTAACACCAGCTTCATCTGATATTCAAAGTCTGCATGAAATGGTGTTCAGATATTTTATTTTATAATGTGGTGTAATTCCAAGTGAAAAACGGCTTGGTTTTGTCCACTGGGAATTGACTGGATGATGAAAAGTGGTCTCTATATGGCAGGTGGTTGAAAAATAAGAGGCCTTGGTGAGGTCAGCCGAAAAGTAATGTCAGAGGTGAAGCAAATGATTACATTTTGATGAAAGATTATGAAGACAAATATAGCTTTTCTTTAGAATAATGTGCACTGATGAGTCAATAGTATTACATTAGGACCAGGAGTGTCTATTAACATCAGTTTTGATGGTAAAGGAGCCACGCAATAATGTAAAAGAGAAAGTTTTGCTTATCCTACAAAATCATAAGATGAAGCTGAACAAGCATTTAAGTGTATTTCTATGCATCTTCATGACCCTGAGGGCAGATGTCGGTGAAATCAGCCTGCGGGTGAACACATACACATGACTCTTCACAACAATGCCATAATTGCGTTCACGTTTTTTCAGATGCTTCTGGCTCCACTGAACAAAATCTAATCTCAAAACAAGATCATATTGGATCTTTTCCCCCCACTTTCGCTCTAAAAGGGCAGGATATGAATTGAGGAAATGTGTGGCCTCAGGGAACCTTCTTTGTGTTCTGATGCAAGCAAGGTTTCCCGTTTTCTTGCTTTTGACAGATTTAATTCAATCTGCTTCTTCTCTTTGCAGATTAAAACACAAACACTATTTTATGGCATTAAAACGGCATTGTTTTTCAGCCCTCTATCTCACGATCCTTCTCTCTTGCTCTGAATTAGGCAAAAAGCAGAGGTTTCTCTCACTCGCTGAGGGATGCACAGCGTTAGTGTTCCAGGACAGAAATAGCGCTTAATAATGAAAGATTTATGTTGAGTAAGCTTGCAATTACATGCCGCAGTAGACAATTAGGTGCCTCCCCAACAAGCTCTCCGACTTCCTGCCCCAAGAATCCTGTTATGTCTCTCCTTTAGACCTGGTTGCTATCTATCTATCTATCTATCTATCTATCTATCTATCTAAATACTTATACTCTGTAGTGTGTTAACCATCTGAGTGCATGGTAATAGTTGGACAGGCCTTGTCCTATTTGTGTTCAGTATGAGACGATAACACTCACTCTGTACTGGTCAGTCAAAGGATGTCAGTGTATGGTTACGGCGTTCTCTCCTCCCTCCTGCCACTCAGCCTGTACCTGTGCTTGTCAGCGGCCTGCCTCCACTGACAGCTCAATAGACTCCTTATTCCCCCTGCTATCAGCTTACAGCTGGTAATTACAGACGATCATGTAGGATCAGGAATGTGTGCATGAGTAGTCCAGTGTAGCATCTGCTGTCCCGGTGTGCTGCCCAACTAGTGCACTCAAGAGTGGGACAGCTGTGCCTCATACACAGCTCAGAGTAACAGAATAACAGAGCAGGGAAGTGATGTCAAGAGTGTGATATCATGAGGTTTGCATACATTCCAGTAAGTTCTTGTTGATTGCAAGAATTGTTTTTATATGCATTGTTTAATTATAAAAACATTTAATATGTATTGTTTAGTGTTACATTTATTGCTTAATTGCTTGTTTATTGATTTTTTTTATATCTTCTTTCAAGAAATATGTGACCCTGGACCACAAAACCAGTCTTAAGTCGCTGGGGTATATTTGTAGCAATAGCCAAAAATACATTGTATGGGTCAAAATTATTGATTTTTCTTTTATACCAAAAATCATTAGGATATTAAGTAAAGATCATGTTCCATGAAGATATTTTTTTAAATTTCCTACTGTAAATATGTTAAAACTTAATTTTTGATTAGTAATATGCATTGCTAAGAACGTCATTTGGACAACTTTAAAGGCGATTTTCTCAATATTTTGATTTTTTTGCACCCTCAGATTCCAGATTTTCAAATAGTTGTATCTCGGCCAAATATTGCCCTAACAAACCATACATCAATGGAAAGCTTATTTATTCAGCTTTCAGATGATGTATAAATCTCAATTTCGAAAAATTGACCCTGTTTGACCCTGGTATGACTGGTTTTGTGGTCCAGGGTCACATATACGTTAGTTTTGCATATACGTCGTGCATATACGTGACGTCATTACGTAATTTCCATCAATACTGCGGCGTGCGGCCTCTGACAGGTATGTGCTGCATTTGCAGCGTTGTTCACAAAAGAGTGAAAAATAATAGAACATATTGTTAGTGGGAGTGTTTCACTGGTCGAGAATGAATATCGCCGTGTTTTGTTATCGATAGCGTCATTAATATTTAAAGATATAATAACGAGCTTTGTATATTTGGGCGTTTACTGTCGCCGTTTCGCGCGATTTTAAAACGCGGTCTTTTTGTAATCATATGGGTAAAGACATAATGCGTTTTAATAAAAATGGATAGGCTATATAATGAGTTTCAATTTTGACAGTGGTCAGTCAATATCTTGCCAGGTTACAGTAAATGTGTGATGCTTCATATAACTTAAAACTCAATATTTTATTGTTTTAATTGTTTTACCCAAGTTCATGTTCAAATAAGAAATTAAGCCTTAATTTACAATAAATCCTTAAAGTATATATATATATATATATATATATAAAACGGCATTTATTTTATCTATCTATCCAAGCATTGTCTCTTAGATATAGGTCAGCTGTGGATAAATAAAAGGTCTTCTGCACCCTGCAGTACTGTTTTAGCTTACAGATAGTTAAGTAAAAATATTCAAAGTTAGATTTAAATGAATTGAAATGTAGTATTACAGGATATGTTTAATATCTGAATAGTCTATAAAAAAAGAAATTATGGTAAAATACATAGTGAGGCTATTTGTTCATACATAATGTATTTTATTTGCAAATCAGAAGCAGTGAATGAATCACCATTCCTAACAGACTGAAGGGGAAGACCTTAACAGCAATAGTAAAGAAATGTCAGTTCTCTCTGGCAAATTCAAAATTACAGCTTCTACATGTTTTAGGGACTGTCGTAACACCTCGAGACTCGAGCTGAATAAAGCTGGTGGAGCTGTTTACTGTCAAGCACAGAGCAAGCTTTCACTCTGTCTCTGGCTTCATGTTGCACATTTGATTTGGAAATGATGTGGAAGGCAGAGGCGAGAGGGTTGGGTGATGAGAAGACGTAATTACAGGGGGAGGTGCGTCGCGAACAAGTATGCTGTCACTTCAGCTGCCACAAAACAGGCAAGGCCCTGCCACCCCAAAGCTTCTACCAGAAATTCTTGTAGATGTAGTTAAAATCATTTAGTCAGTGACCACAGATTATGTACAATAAAGGGGGGATGCTCAAGTCTGCAAGAGCAGACTTCATAATTTATTATGGTCTCCATCTTTAATTTTATTTATTTATTTATTGCCTGTAAACAAATATATCAAATTCAGAAGACAGTGGTTGGGACAAAAGCCCATTCCCTGTCTCAAAACTTTTTGGTGCTCATTCATCCCATTATAGATCTGGGGGAACACCAAGCAGACACACAGACAGACAGTCACACTCAGCATGGGAATCTTGGCCCGACTGACTAACTCAGAATGGGAGAGTTCAGTTGGTGATAGAGGTGGCGGCAACTTCGTTTCACACTCGCTTTGAATCGAAAAGTGTGACGGCAAGAGACTTTTACTGGCTGTGACAGCCAGACATGCTGTGCCTTTGTTCACACTTTAGGCCCTGAAAAATTCAAAACTTATTTTGCACTGTGGTGAGAACATGACAAAAAATACTTTGCAAGTATGTATATATTATGTGTGAAATGTGTGTTCTGCATGTGCTATTTAAATGCATATTCTACTCTAGAAATATTTCATTATTGAAATTTGTTACAGTTTGGATAAGTGAACATTGGATAAATAAATAAAGAAAAAGTAAAGAAAAACTATTCAAGTAAATAGTCTAGTCATTGGGTTTAGAGATTATAAAAATGTTAGGTTATTGCATTAATTAATTAGTTATGCAATCAAGGTTTGTATTTTCTATGCATTTCTATGCATTAAAAAGCACTTTGGTGGCTTTTTATTCTCTGTCTTTCACCTTCTCTCTTTCCAGGTTGTTGTTACGGAAGTCTTTGTGTTTTGGCTTTGGAGTTGTCCAACTTGGTACCTGGAGGTCCTCCAGATACATCAGCCTTGGCTCAGGCTACAATCTCATATATTCCTTGTTTTACTACATCATAAACTGAGACATCTTTAAAGTATTTGAGTGACTCGGTCAGTTGAGGGATTTTTCTTATTGCAGTAACCGAGTGAAACACATGAAAAGATTTGAGCAATCCCTCAGGAGTACTTGAGATCGCTGCTTGCTTTTGCTGGTAGCCAGTCGCCCCATCAGCCTCACCTTGGACCAGGTTTCTTGAGCACCATAACAACCAATTCCAGACAACATCATAGCTCTGTGTCCTGTTTTGTCTATGTGGGGGTCATTATGACTCTGTGGGGTGTAATATAATGAAAATGTTTCTGCGACAATGCAGACCAGAGTGAAAACAGATTTCAGAGACGGCTGTTTTCATTAGAGGCCGGGTGGAGGCTTTTGCGCAGGAGAAAATGATGGTTATCATGACACCTCCGAGATGATAATATTACGACAGCAGAGACGCTGGACTAGAGCTGATGATATCCCTGGGTGGCTGAGGCCTGTCATCAGGGCCAGGGGTGCTGCCGGCGTACGTAATGGGTCTCTGCTCTCTGGCGCGGACGAGACTGGAACATTTCAGAGGGTAATGGCCTCTACAAAACCATATCTATAGCAATTCAATTTACCACAGCGCTGCAGCCCTCAAAAAAATAATATTCCTCAGAACATCAGCGAAAGCTTCGGCAAATCTTTTCAATTGGACTTAGCGGATTTTTATGCAGTTTTGGCCCAGTCTTGTCACTTGATCTTGAAGGACAAGATGTTCTGTTTAAGGAGTAATACTTTCAATATGCACATTAAAATTCGCTTGCTCTTATACCAATGCGTAGGAACAGAGAATGCTAACTAAAAAAAATCCTCCGCAGGGAGCTGGAAATACATGAATTCAGATCGGCAGAATTACGACTGGCGTTTCTTGATGTAACAGACAGAACTATAAAGTAGAAGAATGTGCAGTTCGCACACAGATGCAAAAGTACTTCATCTTCAGTGATGAGGGCCACCGTTCTCTCATCCGAAACAGAATTGAAGTGCGTTCAGCAGGTGGCATGTTGCATGTCAACCTCCTTCCTTTATGATGCGTTCATCATAAATTCTGAGGCCTGTTGTTTTTCCATGCTCGGGTCCCTGGCAACCGGCTGTGTGGCTCTAATGAAGAGTAATTTGCTTTCAGCTTCTCTGTCTTTGCGGCGAGGGATTCTGTGTGAGGCTGGCTGCTCCTTCCCCAGGCCTAAAGCACTTCCACATGCTCTGGCTCTGTGCAGCATATTGCAGGCATTGTGCCAGTGTGAGGTCCACCCTGAACTTGGCCTTTGGCCACCTTTAACCCAAAGGCTTTAGAACTGCACCACCCTGTGTTTTTCAGCAAGACCACAGCTATGTGGAGACCCCTTGCTCTATGCAAATGACCGTGCAGTGGAATAGAGAGGAAAATATGTCGAAACAATGCCGAAGCTAAACGTGTCCATTCATCACCTGCAGTTCTGTAATTCAAGTAATCCTTGGCATTGAGAGAGATGATGATTATCTTTTAATCTCATAGTGAACTGATCTGTGGTTTCTACTGTAGTTTGTGTTGATTGGAAAGGGACCGTTTACACATACTTGTCGTTATGACATTGTCTGAATTGTATATACTGGGAAGTTCCCTTTCCAAAAGTCCTATTTGCATAAAAAAGCAGCTGAAGTTGCATTCACACTTGACTTTGAACTCTTGACTAAGCGTGAGAGATGCAAGCTTATGCAAAGAAATACATGCTAGAGATGCATGATATATGGCTACCATATTGGTTATTGACCAGTAATTGTGTGTTTTTATATTAATTTTTTTAATATGTATGCATTTTACTCTAATTTAATTTACTCTATTTTCTCTTCACATGGAAGTTACTTCCGTCTACATCTGACTTAAACTTTTGTAAAACTTATTTTTATTTTTTTTAAAGGTAAATATTTATCATGTAACAAAAGATTTATATTTCAAATAACTGTTGGTCTTTTGAACTTTCTATTCATTCAATAATCTTTTAAAAAAGTACCACATTTTCAGCAAAAAATATTAAGTAGCATAACTTTTTTCAACATTGATATATTTTTTTACTGTATTTTTCATCAAATAAATGCAGCCTTTGTGAGCATAATAAGAGACTTGTTTCAAAAACATAAAGAAAATCATATTGATACCAAACTTTTGAATGATAGCAAATATTGAAATAACTTCTGGCCAGTAAAAAAAAGTTTTTTATATTTATTTATTTATATGCATGATAATTTCCCCAGTTTTCAGATTAACGTTACCTTCATATAATCTCAGCTCATCTCACCATAATCTTTTAAAACATTAATAATTTAATAACACTAATAAATGTAATCTTTAGCCAATCTCAAAATGAAAATAAAATTTTCATGCTGTACATTATAATGTTGTGATACCAAAACTCACTTTGGGTATCTGTGCATGTACTATTATTTATTATTGATGATTGATTTTTAATTTTTTTAAAAGAAGCATGACATCATATCCTGTTTGTTACAATCATTGCTGTACACCTTAAAGGGATAGTTCACCCAAAAATGAAAATTCTGTCATTAATTACTCAGCCTCATGTCGTTCCAACTCGTAAGACCTTTGTTCATCTTCGGAACACAAATTAAGATATTTTGATAAAATCTGAGAACCTCCATAGGCAGCAATGCAACAGCAGTGTTCGGTTACGTTTAGCGAAAGAGCGCGCATGCTGAATATAAACAACGCTGATTACGTTGATTATGTTCTGGGGTACTCTCCAAAATGGCGGAAGACGGTAACTCTGGGAGGGTTTGGATTCCATCAAAAATATCTTAATTTGTGTTCCGAAGATGAATGAAGGTCTTACGGGTTTGGAACGACATGAGGGTGAGTAATTATTGACAGAATTTTCATTTTTGGGTGAACTATCCTTTTAATATGCTAATGTTTACCTAGAGGACAGTAGCTGACTTGCCTGAACATGTGAGTGAACCTGCTTTAATCTAAATGGACGTAACATTATGTTTCTCAGTTTCGGGGCATGTATTATTACAAGGAAAGTGTTTCGGGATAATCAGTAATTAGCTACAGACAGTTTTGATTGTAATGTTGTGGTGTTTAATTGGCTTACAATATATTGCTTTCTGTCACATAAACAAAGTCTCCAGTTTGTCTTAATTAAACTACTGGTCTGCTTAGTGGTTTGTAAACCAAAAGAAAACCTCCCTCTTATACACAAACATTTACACTCATTTGAAAGTAAAAGAGCATAGCTTGATGTGTCTGAATATCCTTTTCAGACTAGTGTTCCCTAAATAATATATTTTAATCACCACATTTGAGTGTATATTTGATTTAAGGAGAGGAAAAGGTTTGAGTCATCTTAAGCTCTCTTTTTTTCGAGGACATCTAAGGCTCTTCCTCTGCTTTTTAGTGTAGATTTTTTATTTATTTATTCCATTTGGACTTTTACAGGTTTTCCTTTCTGAGTTTTTTTATTGTTCTTGTTTGGATTTATAGCCACATCCCTAATATATCAGTCATGTGCTGTACATTGAGGGTTTTCTGCTATATTGTGAAGCTGCAGCATATGTGAAAGTTTAACATTGCGTTGAGTAGTTAACAAACAGAGCAGATGCAGAACACAAAAACGCTGTTCTCTGCTGCTGTAATGCCAAAGCTGTGCATTTACTGATCACATGATCACACGTTCAGGTAATACAGCCTCTAACCATCATGAAAACATCAACATGACAGCTCCAGTTACTGTCAGCAGAGGCATTATGTAACGCTCTCTATGCATAGAGACAGAAAGAGAGTGGGAGAGAGTACTGTGCATTAATGTTTTTCAGGTGTTCTCACACATGAAAAGAGCAGAGTATACAGTAAAAATGACATAAGACTCAGACGGTGAATAAGAGTCAATTGGGAGCTTCTCTAGAGCTTTACAGAGATCTTCAAGTAAAGGACTTTGTACTTTGAAGGTCTCTCGGTTGCTGTAGCTCAGCCATCACTGCATATTTGTGAATGACCTGAGGGTTTTGTTCTTTTGAAAGCAGCTTGAATGGCTGAATGTCAAAGTACACTAAATGTCAAAATACTAAAATGAATGTTTCGTTTTGCAGGTACCTGTTAGTTTGATGCCAAAGACCTCTATTAAAACAAGACGCTCTCACAAATGCTCTATAGTCTCAGCCTTTCACTGTGTCCGCACTGTGAAAACTAAATCATCTATTGCAATCAATGAAGCTGCTATTGAAAGCATTCATTGTAGCACTTCCTGTTTTGGTGTATGAATCAACAGCTATGGATTTTATTTGTTATACGCTAATGTTCAAATGTTGAGGGTCAATACTTTTTTGAATTTAATACTTGTAGCTATATAGCAAAGATACATTAAATTGATCAAAAGGAACAATAAAGACATTTGTAATGTTTCAAAATACTTTTTTCTTTCAAATAACTGCTGTTCTTTTGAACGTTCACTTTATTATATAATCTTTTCACAAAAATATTAAGGAGCTGATTTCAACATTGTTAATAATAATAATGTTTCTTGAGCACTAAATCAGTATATAAGAATGGTTTCTGGAGGATCATGTGACACTGAAGACTAATGGCTGCTAAAAAATCAGCTTTGCCGTCATAGGAATAAATTACATTTCAAAATATATTACAATAGAAAACCATTCTTTTAAATTGTAATAAATGAAGCCTTATTGTTTAATGTAAGAGACGTCTTATGAGAAGTCTAGTATATTTAAATAACTTCTCATTAAAACAAACAAGCACATGTTTTTGAACCGTAGTCTACTTAAATATTGTTAACCATACACAGTTGTAGCAATACTAACATTATAATAAGTTTATACTAATTAATTGTGTTCGGATTTCGGGAATCAGGGTGAGTGAATGCTTCTGAGGAGGAACCAATTGCTATTGACAAAGGTTCATGACACTGAATCTTCAAAAGATTCAGTGTTTTATTCAAACCAGCAGCAAGTAAACAAGATATCCTTGAGCTTACCAGTATATTAAATTAGTTTATTCATGTAAAAAGATGAACTGGATGGAGGACTGGTTGAATGATGTCGGTCAGTTCGCCCCTTCATTTCTAATTTGGTGCATCTTCAACAGAATAAATATGTGAACCACAATTTAAAGGTCTGGCTTTCCTAGACTATGTTCTTTTAGATTGTACACTTTTCCTGTCATAACCGCAGAACATGGATCCTGCTGTGCATGGGAATCGTGTGCTTTCAAGCTCTGCTCAGAGTCTGAGATTGAGAGTCTCATCATCCAAACAATTCCAAATCTCCCTCTCTTCCTGCATCCCTCCATTCCTCCCCCCTGTCTCATAAACAAACCACAACGTTTGGCTAAAGACAGAGAGGCTAGACGAGCAACTGCAATTTCAGTTTAGCAGACTGCAGAACACTTTATTCAGTCATGCATCAACAACAAGAGAAAAAAAATGAAATATGTGAATTTATTCCAGTAATTCTGTGAGTCTACAAAAATGACAGACAATATTTCAGTTGTTTAGGCAGTAATGAGTTTAAAGGGACAGTTTACTTAAAACTGAAAATTCTGCCATGCACTTACCTTCTTGTCCTTCAAATCTGGATGACTCCTTTCTTCTGTGAAACCCAAAAGAAGTTATTTTGAAAATATCTGTTTTTCTATCCATACATTGAAGGTTCAATGTTATTTAGTCCCCATGCAGTGTTTTTGAAAATATTTGAATTTTTGGGTTAACTATCATTTTAACTGAAGGACTGTTTATTCCTTCTCTCAGATATTTCTCCTATTAAGTATTTTAGTAATCTTCCTTATGTCTCCTGGTGAATTGATCTAAAAAATGTAACAAACTGTTCTCTGATTAGTTTTGTTTCAACTAAAATAAAGATAATGCATTTTAGGAGAAACATCTGAGACGGTGTTGATAATTCATAATTCAAAAATCAACATCTGAATGTTAAAAAAAGATCTAGACCATTAAGGTGAGTTAGGTGACTGTCTTGTGTGTGTGTATACAGGTGTTTGCAGGTTACATATCTCAATGGAGTCAGTTCTAGAACATACTGGGGTAGTTTTAATGGAACAATGGATTCTACCACTGTGAAGTTTCCAAAACAGAGACCGATGGTAAAGAGTTTCCACTTCAGCTCCCAGCAGGAGCACTTTTTGCAGGTAATGGCAGCAACCACTTACTGCTCAGTGAAGAGCACTTACAGCTCATCAGATTTGCTGGACAGTTTTTAGAAAAGCCATAAGCACCATATCTGTGAAACCCGCTCCCTTTTTTACAAATCAATAGAGCTTTCAGTGTTATTGACACAAGAATACTGGCTCTTGGTCAAGCTAATGAACCTGAAAATCTCCAACTGTCTGTTAAAAACATTTCTGTTAAGTCAACTGCCCCATGGCAAAAAAGTTCAGAAATCCTGATAACTGTTATTAGAGCTCTAAAAGCAAAAGCAGGTGAACAACAATCTGGCAAACAACTTTTATACTTTATTTATTTTAGGTTGTGTGTTTTAAATGTTAAAATTGTGTGAGAACATTTTATGTCTCTTCCTGTCTGTTGTCTCTCTTTACTTCTCTCAGTTCTATATCCGTTTTGAATAGGAGATGGTCAGTCTGTCTATGATGGTCATTCACAAAGGATTCATTCTTATGTTCAATCTCTTTGACTCTTTTGTTTGTATAAATGTGTCAGTATTAAAAACATATTGGCCAATCTTGACATTTTTTAAATATATATATTTTTTTACATTTAGATCATCTTTGCTGTCACCGAATGTTCCGTTCTTTAAAAACACTAAAAGCACTGTTAAATGTAAAGATGAAAATCTATACTGTATATAATGTTTTAATGACTAAATTAACTAAATTAGTGTTTAAAGTGATTGTTTTCAGTTTTAGTTTGAGTTTTACTTTTAATTTATTTACTCAAAATAGTATAGAATTTTAATATTGAGTTATCTTCCTTACCATAAAATACTTCAATTTTAATGTCACTGCGTCCTTAGAAATCATACTTGGCATTTAGGTTGTAGTTCAAACTTTGCTCTGATAGTAGGATTTGAGGAACTTGAGCACAAATATAATTCAGTATTTTTTGAAATTATTTTTAACTTTTTAAAATCTGTTAATTGTACTAAATAACGTGCTATTGTCAGTTATATTTTGGATTTTCAAGAACTCTGAGGCAATATCCATCTGTTAAAATGCTTTTTCAAATTGATAAAATTTAAACTTTTGCATAATAACACTGGCACATGTCTTGACGCTCTCAAAATGTTCAGATTTTTGAATAAGTTAAAGTAGAGATTTGAGGTTTGTTTTACTAAAGACTGTACCACAACCAAAGAACATGGCCTTTAAATAGTTTATATTAGTGTGACACAATATCAAGGGTAAACGTAGGCTGGAGATTATTATCCTAAGTGGTATATTATCATCATATTCAAGGAAGAGAATAAAATTCTTCTTTATTTTAAAGCTCATGGGAGCACGGACTACTATTGCTGTTTGCTTTGGGAGCACGGTACTAGACCTTTCAATCACTAAGAGTGACAGTCCCGCCACCACAAAGGAAACCATATAATGTGAAGCAGAGGCTAGCCAGCACTTTGCCAGCACCTTGAACCCCTGACTGTTTCCATTTTCCCTTATTTTCAAATTTTTCCATCAGAAAACACCCTGTCACACACCTTGGGGTCTGTACTCTAACTTTCAGCTATAACCTCATACTGAAGAATGGCCGTTCTTTGAGGGGAAAATCTCTTGGTGACAACATTACGGTCAGTGCTTTTGCAAGCTACCTCCCCTCATGCCCTGCTTCTCGCCTGGCCTTGCTGTTCTGTTGGCTCTATAATGCGTGATATCTGTCTAACAGCTTGTAATGAAAAAGAGCTGCTTTGCAGGGAGCTTGCCAATTAAACAGAGGAGCTTCCTTTTCTTCATGAGCCAAAGTCTTGGAGCAGATTCCCCTCGCTGGGAGAGAAGGAACAAGAGTTGGGGGATGAGAGACAAAGAAATGATAGGGAAAGGGCAAGACATTGCGAGAAGGAGAAATGTGTTGCGGTCATTCACAAAACAGCTTGTCAGGAAAGGAAAACATGTTCCTTTGAACACTGAACTTGACATACTCCCTCAAGGAGCTCCTGAAGGTGCCCAAGCACTTTCTGGAACAGTCAATGACCAGATTTCCCTGGTGGTCAAAGTAAGTGTATTGTTTGGCAGAGAAAAACTGGTTGGGGGCCAGTAGTTTAACCTTTCCATGGTGTGACATTCTGGCTTGGATCTGGATCGGATATGAGCGGTAGTAGCAAATTATGAGCGATCAACCTAATTGCAAGAAGCTGCATTGATTTGAAGGTTCAGCATAAAGTCCAGCGTCCTGCTTTGGAAGCAGAGAGAGTGTTATTGTAATAGCTGGTGGCAGGAAGCTCCACGCACATTTTTCTCTCATGTCCTCTTGATGTCTTTGTTTTTGTTGCCGTTCTTTCCTCTTTGCGGGAAACTTGGTAATATAATTCCACCCTTTTGTCTGCTTTTATGTTTGTTTTGTTTTCTTAATTGAGTCTAATTTGACTCCTCACTGGTGCCATGACACCTTTCAAAGCCGACTGTTGAGTTCTTTTGGTTTTCTTTATATTTATGTTATTGTTGTGGCCTCATTGAGTGACCACAATGACAATCTTAACCCTAGACATTTTAATCTTTAGAACAGTCCCAGTGGCTTGAATGTAACATTTTCAAAGAATTCTAAAACATTGTGTGTGTATGTATGTATATATTTTTCTTTTTGAATGAAAAATGTTTTATTGTTTTGTTTTTGTTGTTGTTTAATGTGTGACACTGCCATGGTTTGCAGTTTTTTGTGTGTACCATGATTATACTAAATTTTGTTGAAAGCCTTGAGTGATGGTTGTGCAGTATCATATCCCCTTTTATGTAAACAGAAACCTCCATATAGATTCTCTTTTCTAATGTATTTTTTTAAAATAGAATTTAGCACCTGTAACATTTACCTTGTTAATAAGATTCTCATGCAATTAGTATTTCCAAACTTTGAACCCGAATCATGCTTATTTTGTGAGACCATTGTGGGCCTCCTACAGAATAACTAAAGCTCTCTGCCCCAGAAACTTCTATCCAGGTTAAACTAACAGGTGTAGTGCAGAGATAGCTGTAGTGCATTGGGAACAGCTGCTCTGGATGCTGTAAATGCGTGCTCCCGCTGGAGCAGAAGAGCACTGATTTCATTAGCTACACTGCATGGTTTATTTAGACAAGTCACTATAAACCGGAACCGGTATGATTCAGCAAACAGGTTAATGCGACACATATGTAGCCGGCAGGCAGGCCTCATTAATCAACGATTAAAACCATTGCAGACCTTTTTTATTTTTTATTTTAGGGAACTGACAGAGTATATAATGCAGTGGTCTCACTCAGAGTTCAGTCATTTAGCTCAATTTTGTGGGTACAACCAGCTAGATACTTAAGCAACTGGATTAGTCTTTTCCTGTCTTTCTTAGTGTTTCCTTGCTGAACCTTTATGAACTAGATGACCACTGAATATAAAACTTAATATATAAAATGTAAAATGTATGTATGTTTTATTAAACATTATTTTCTTAACAGTTTATCTATTTTAACATTTAATATGTTTTACAGTATATTTTTTATATTTTTTATTTTAAAAAAGTATTTATTTTTAACGCTTATTTTTTTTTAACATTTTAGTTGTTTTTACAATTTATTTATTTGTAAACTTTATTTTATTTTATTTTATTTTATTTATTTTTTATTTTATTTTATTGATTTACCAAGGTGAGTGGAAAAACACATTTTTTTATACACTGGCTCAATTCATATTTAACTAAAAGTTTCTTTGTTGAAAACTTTACGAAAACAAACAATTTTTTTAGTAAGAGATGGTTTAGTTTAAGGAATATAAAACTGAATAAATACAATTTAATGTTTTTTTATTCTTACCACTTTTTAACACTGTTTTTTTTTTTTTTTGAGAAATGCTTCGTAGTGTACCTTGAAACAAAGCAATGTTGACTAATTACTGGCATTACACTGTTGTTCAGATACTCAGAAAATCTGCCCAATATATTATGACTTTCCTAATATTTACCATCCACTCAGTACCAGCCAAATCTCCATTCCAGGTCTGTGTTTGTTCTTCATGCTCTCTCCATCTCTCCCCATGCTTCAAATAATCAGCATGTTCTCCCATTTCCTCCACATGTGCTCCACACACAGATGCCCAAATTGTTTTCGCAGCTTCCCACCTCTGCATCCCAGGAACCACAACTGGCCGAGCCCAAACCTGCACCCGGCCCCCTTCTTCCTCCTCCTTTTTTGGAGAGGCCCTACAGCTGTAACACAGGCACGGTTTGATTAGAGCTCATTCATGTTTTTTGGCGCGGACCGTGGAGGTCGTTAATGCTTCGCTGTTAACAAACGGCTTGTATTCGGCTGCCAGGACCAGCCCCGCAACCTGCTCGAAAATCCGTGCCATCCCACATCCAGACCTTTTTCCACTCATCCACACAACCAGACTCATTCATCCATCACTTCTGCTGCTGCTTGCCCTTTTATCCAGTGCACTATTCGTTCTCTTAGTCCCTTAATCCGCCTTTTCATTCAACTCCTATTCCTCGCTTTTGTTTTCCCATGATTCTCTTTCTGTTTCGCTCTTTCTTTGTTTCTTGTTTGGCAATCTTTGTTTGCTCTTATCATATTTGCCATATTTGCACATAGACCCCCTGTCGCTTGGACTGTTCTAGAGGGTTTTCTTTCAGTCACTAAGAAAGAGGAATGAGAAAACGAACGATTGAGAATGAGAGAGAGCATCAGCATTAACACATCTGTTGTAGCGTTGCTGCTGAGAGTCGAACGCTGCCAAAAAGAGATCACGGCTGCATCCGAAGCTTCCAGAAGCAGAAAGAAAGTGTGCATGTGAAATTGTGAGGTTTCATGACCTTTTCACATGTTTTTGAGAAAGTTTGAGCTGTTAGTGAAACAACACATGGGGATAGAGACCTTGAGAGAGCTCTGTTAGCACCCCAGTCTGTTAGCATTGCTCATGAGCACACCATATTTTTGAGCCGGTTAGCTGTGATGGATGGCATGTGGCTATTTATTCTATAAATTGTAAATAGTAAAGGTGTAATATATTTACATTTGTTAGTGTATATTGCTTGCAAAAAAACAAACAAAAAAATTTGGCTGAAAATCGATTACAAATTTTAATAATTGCCCTGTTTTCTGTAATTTAGGCTGTAATATCTTTTTGTATTTTTTATATTGCTTGCACAAAAAAAATCATATTAATCAAAAAATTTACAAAATTCATTAAAAATATAATTTATCACAGTTTTCTGTCATTAATTGTGATTAATCATGTCAAGTACATTGATTACACAAATTAATATAGAACCAATTTAGATAAAGTATAAATTTAATACATCTTTTGATAAATTTTTCAAAATTAATTTCTATAATATTTATTCTTATATTTGCTTTTAATATTTATTTATACATTTAAATTATTTATAAAATATTTATTTTTTAATATGTTAAATATTCTATATTAATCACTATATTAATCACAGAAAATCACATATTTTCAGAGGCTTTCATTTCATTTCATAACTGTCATATTGAGCATTGTCTTTTTTATTTTTCCCTCATTCTTAGTATTAGGTTCACAACTCATTAAATTAATGTTTTTGTATATTTTTAGTAAAGTAGCTTTTTTTTTTTTTTACTA
>NW_015642053.1:414754-421472 GCF_001515625.1 Sinocyclocheilus rhinocerous | reverse complement strand
TGTTTTTTTATATTTTTTGTAAAGTAGCTTTTTTTTTTTTTTTACTAAACAGTGCTTTATTGAACAAGCTATGGCCTTGTCTATAAATAAATAAAAAAAGTTAGTTAATACTGCTGCAACCGGCTGCAACACCACTACTCGTCCTTATTTCTGCAAATGGTTCTGGTAAAAGTCAAAATACCCCTGCATGTGTGTTTTTTCCATTTGTGCATGAAAGTTGTACATTTGGCTATGTCAAAGATTCATTCTCTCCCACCACTAACATCTGCGTTCTTTCAACAGTATGTCCTGAGTATGTCTGACAGCGTCTCTCAGCTGACCCGCTATCTTAGGCATTTAGGACACAGACATGACTGCAGTTGATATATAACAGATTGATGAGATTATCGATCATAAATCCATTATGATGAGACTGGGGAATGGTTTTGGAGGGGAGATCTGAAGGCAAACCGAACCCCTGGTGCGGATTGAATACATGCTCCTTACTGTGAGTCCTATTCATTATATTCCAAATATTTCTTTTTGTCCCCGTCAGAGGAATCCATTCCACCGCGCCTGTTGAAGGTTCATCGTGGAGCTGCTAATAACTCTGAATCGGCGAGCAAAAAAAAACAGGCTGAGAAAATGTTACTACAGCTGTTCCCAAGCTGTGCTGTTGGGCCTTTTTCTAAGCCACTGGATCAACTCTAAACAGCCACGGTCATTCATAAAACACACTGTAGACCCCAAGAGTACCAAACCATCACCTAGGAACTTGTCGCCACAGAAACCTTACCAGTAAACCAGTCAACACTTTGCAATTTACGAGCTGAGAATGCAGGGATTTGAATAAGTTGTTGGAATGTATCACAACATCGGCACTCAGACGAAAATACAGTGTCATGATGGCTTTCTGATTTTCTGTAACCACTGGTAAAAGGAAAGCGCTACAACTGAAAATGTCTTTTGAACTTGTACATTTTGAAATCGGAGCAGCTAAGCTTTATTGACGTAGGTTTAAGAGATTTCGGTACATTTACTCTTCTTTTGGCATCTAATTTGTACAAGCTCATGTGTAGGCATTGGAATAGAATGGCCTTCTTAAAAGTCCATTCTGATGCTTCATTGACCAAGATTTGATAGTGTTCAACACTTTACCTTTAGACTTTTACCTCTTTATATTAAAATTAACAATCTAGAACTGCATTAAATGTTCTGAGTCCTGGAACCCCACGAGCATGAACTATAGAGTCAAATTTACGATATTTTTCCATACATTACCACAGCATTACGAGAATGTGTGCGTCTGAATATAATGTTCCATGATTTTTTCCCCCCTCTGTTTTCCTGGAAGTCATTAGTGACTTTGGATCTATATTTTAAAAAGATGCATTTGGCGTTTTGCAACCGATATTAATCTTTTTATTGCTATCTGGCCAATTTAATCTTTCTTGAATCCAAAAAGCTATACATTTGTGACACATTAGCCATTTTGTGTGGCAATCCTAACCTGCCAGTTCACAAAATCTTTAAAGACCTGCTGTCTGTGGTCCCCAAAAGCTGTCCATGCACTGGTCAGGAGCCATAGTCTCACCTGATGAAATGATGAATTGGATGATTTATGATATTCAGGACTGGAAAATCCCATAACAACAGGGATTAACTCAACAATTTGTTTTTCATAAATTAAAGGGCTGATGTCTATGAGTATTTATCACTAAACTGATGGAAAAACAGACCAAATATAACACATTAGACCATGTCTAGACATCCTTTCCTCCTAAACTTTGGGAAACTTGATATTTTACATTATATTGTACAACTCCAAATAACTGGTCCTATGGAATTCCTTCACATTTTCCATTTTCATTTGTAAAATTGTTTATGTACAGTTTTTTCCACTCACAAATTCTCTCTTCACTTGTCACTCAAGGCTTGCAAGTTTTTGGTCTTAATTTTTGCTGCATTTATTCCCCCTTGTATTTTTTTTGTACAGTTTAATGTTTAGCTTCTCAATGCATCCACTCCTGTTAATCATTTAGTGGCTTTGTGCAAACAGACACGTTACTGAAGCATTGCTTATCCAGCATCTGTTGTTCACATGCTGCAGGAATCCATTTCTTGGCATCTGTCGAGTACTTTTTGGCATATGCACATGGTTTTAAGAATGTATTTTACATTCACATCACTCTTGCACCTGTCTCATCAAAAGGGGGATAAAGATACATTATGAAGGATAAGTCCAAATTTGGTGCTAGGTCAGAGCTCAAGTTCAAAGTTCTAAACTTTAATAGCTTTAACTTTTACTGCAGTGCGTCACATCGGGTCTTTTACTTTTTAATTGGTCTTAACAACTGGAAGAACTATTTGATCTTCTTGTAATTTTGTTAGATTCTTTCCAAGAAGCCATGTTGACTTGGTAGGGAGACTGAGAAAAAACACCTGATTTCTCCACCTGTGCTTTTGGTAATCCTGTTAAAAGACCAGAGTATGTTGTTCTTGTACCTCGGATGCTGTTTCCATAAGACTTCTTAACTAGCATTAACCAGCCAGGGAGTGTCCACTTTCCATTCTTCCTCACCTTGTTCGTTTTGCATACAAACCCATTTGCAAGTAAAAAAAGATTTGTACACTGAAACCAAATGCAACCTTTTGATGTAACTCAAGACTATTGCAGCTCATCTTTTCACACAAGCCAGTTTGTCTTGAATAATACAGACCGCTGTCAATGACTGATCAACCTTGTGTCTTTTCCTCAACTATTACTGTGATTTCCCTCCCACATCTTATATGATTTCTGACGACTTTGCTTTACTCAAACTGACAGCACTTAAATCATTTCCGGTGCACTTCAGCTTGAAGATTGCTCCATGTGTCCAGAGGCTAGTGCTCTCAAAATGAGGATATACTACTTCCCAACTGAAGCCCCCTGAAATACAGATGCTCTTTAGGAGGAAGGCCCATCAGGTTGACAAAAAGCAACGCTTTAAAAAGGCGCTGGACTGCCCTGGTGATCCAGAGCCAGGAGCAGCGAAAGGTTAAAAGCGCTCGAGCCACACAGATACATTCTTCAAGGGGCGAGTAATGGGATCAGGGCTTCCATAACTCTTACGAAGAGCCAATCCTCCCTCGTTTTGCCTGGTTAGTCCTCAAAGGGAAGTCTGTATGTCAGTGGAGGCTGGGCAAAGATTTTAAGGGCTTGCTGCTGCCGCTGCTTTTTTTGGCCTGAAACTCGATTTCCATGGTGTGCTGTAGAGGACACCATCTGAAACCAGGAAATAAAGATCTTTTAATATGGGCCATATAACCTGCTCTGGCATGAAGAGATATAACTGTGATTGAAGCGGCTGAAATAGTCATAGTTTCAGACGTCCCACTGGCTCCACGAGGACCAAGGAAGGTCCAGCTCTTTTCGTTCGTGTCCTACTGACATTGTTGGCGTAAGTTTTTTTGGACAAATTGAGAAATGTGTTGATGTATCGCTCGTTCTTTTACCATTATTCATCTTTAAAATCTACTCAAACAACTTGCTGAGTGACTTAACATAACCCTGTTTCTGTCATGATTCTTATCGATGTCTCGTTTGGCCGTCATCCTGGATCGCTGTTCCCCAGACAGCCCTGAGGCGAAGTCAAACTCCTATTCTGAACCGCTGCCTGAGAAAATCCAGAGAGAGGACTCCATCAAAACACAAACTTGACCTCTAACCTCTTCTTTGAGAACCTGTGCGTCTGTTCGGTGACCTAATACCAAGAGAAAGTTGCCCTGGACTACTGTATTCGTGTGATGATAGGTGAGCTCACCTCACCTCTGAATCTCAAGAGAGGCCTCATTTGTACTTTGTTGGCATTTGTTTCTACTCCAGTGACTCATTTGTCATGGTGGTCCCGTGTGCTGTGGTGTACTGTAGTGGGGGCTAGATTTGGGATGTAAGTGTGGTCGGACTGCTAAACTGGGCAGATGGAGAGCCAAAGGCCCAGCGGGCGTGTCAGACTTCCGCTGTTGAAAGAAGCCATGGTGTGTTGCTCATTATGAGAAGCAATATTTCAGTAATGTCGGCTAGAGAGTCGGCTTAAACAAATACAGGCTTTCTGTAACCTAGAGGTTAGAAGCGACGGCATGCCTGCTCCGTGCTAAATGTCAAACTAATTGATCAAAACATTTATTTTCTCTGAAAAAGAACACACCCAGCCAACATTACTGACTGCCTTTATCTGTATTTCCATAAAAATAGTATTTTTCATATCTTGACTATATGTCTGTCTGTCTTTATTTATTTAGGAATAATTTAATGTTTTCTTGGTTACTCTATTTGACCTGACCTAAACTAAAAGGTCAAAATATATATTTAAACTTTTATGTATGCACACATACATGAAATGTATATTTATTACATTTATATCTTTTTAAATTATTTTGATCTCATCAGGCTCCTGATTTAAAAATGCATGGTATATGCAAAAAATAATTTTAATTTAAAATGTTAATAATAATAATAATAATAATAATGTAATATCATGATTTTATGATGATTTCTAAATTATATATACATATAAAAATTAAATTTTTGTATCTGAGAGGAAATTTATTTTGTATTTTGAGGGGAGGGGCTGCAAATAAGAGGGATTTGTGATGCCAGCTGAGAAGGAAAGATATTTCAGAGCTGGAGGAAGCTGAGAGAAACAATGCCTATTATTATTATTATTATTATTATTATTAAATTGAAAGAATGTGCACTGGTGAACAGGGGCAGATTTAGTGATTTGGGGGCCCCAACACAATAACTATGTGCTCTTTTATGCCTAACCCTTGTTTTGCTCACTCGCTCTCATAGTTTATCGTTTATTTATCCCTTCACAACCAGTAATTAGTCAACTTGATGCTGTTCTAAAGCTATATTAGGCTACCTTATTTTTTTCGAGATTACAAAAGAAGACATTATCAAAAAATAATGCTTGTACTTGTCAATTTAATAAATTGTAAACTTCTTCAATCTTTTTACAAACATGACATTTTCCCATGCAACTCATTCCATATTCCAAGTGTTCTGAAGACATCCGGTAGGGTTTGCCGAGAAACAAATCGAAAATGTAATCTATTATCAAGCGAAAATATCCAGTCATTGCATTCGTGCATTTATACGAGTGCATGGCATTTCGCGTCGGTGTGCCTAGGAAAAGCACACAACAGAGTCATTTGAAACATCAAGACAAATTAAATTATGACTTGAAACACACTACTTTTTTTACTGATGTGAATATCTCTGTTCTGAGACAGTATTGTACAGCCTAGAATGCGCGCAAAGAGCGCTCCCTCATATAATCACTTAAAGCTGTCACTCACTTCAGTTCATTGCGATCTCACGACATTCCGTTAATAAGCTCTCAACACTGCACTATGAATCTCTTATTTACATTGTATCTACACTTTGCTATAATGAGAGGATTCCCGAGCTTGCAGAACTCTGCACTTGACAAAAACTCGGCATTTTGAGTAGGGTTGGGTATCGTTTGGGTTTTTTCCGATACCGGTGCCAAATCAATACTTTTAAAACAGTACCGGTGCCTGAACCATACTTTAAAAAAATAAACCCAAACCCAAAATAGGATGGATTGGCCATTAAAACACTCGACTGCGACAATGTATAGTTTATCTGTGTTATTCCAGCCATCTCTGGTATTTTCATCATAATTAAGTATATTTATAATCCATCGACATAGCCTTTTTACCATATGCTGTTTTACAGTATAGAACATATTTTCTGCCTCATTCTGTGACAAGAAGCCACATCAGATCACAAAAGGAAGCAGTTGTGGAGTAAAAACATTATAGTGTTCTCTTTTGTTGGACAACAGGTTTAGAAACGCTTCTCATTGCAAGTCATTACAAGGGAAGTTTAGCTTTTGGCATTTTAATTTAAGAATGTTTAGCTTAACTAGCTAACGTATCTGCTGCCATCAGACCAAGTGTAATTGTTGCTGCATTCACGCGCTCCTCGGATGCTCTCATTTCCCGAGTTGTGCTTTTAAGTCGGAATGTGAAAACAACATGGACACTCGCGTTACTACAAAGATGTGTTGGATTTGTATTATTAGAGCTTTCCGACTTGCTTTCATGAATTTTCTCAGTGGGGAAATTATTTTTCACGTGCGGTGCCGGTGATGATGCTTCTTACGTCCGTTTCGAGAACCAGAGGACAAATATTTCAATCGATCGCTCAAGCATTAGACTTATTTTCTCAGTCGGGAAATTATTTTTCACGTGCGGTGACGGTGATCCTTACGTCCGTTTAGGAGAACCAGAGAACAAATATTTCAATCGATCGCTCAAGCATTTAAGTGGCACCGAAATCTGCGTTCTGATTCGGTTCTAGTACATACCGGTTACATAGGTATGCAAGTGTAGGTATACCATATTGGCACCGGGTTTCGGTACCCAACCCTAATTTTGAGAGGTGAGTGGCTTCTAACTTAAACACTTCTGGTCATTGCGTTAAAGAAATCAACAGATATGTCTGTGATTGGCTACACTGCTCAATGCTGCAAATATGTTTTGCCTATATCAGATGGGGCCCCCTGATTCCCCAGGGCCCTAAGCGGCTGCTTACCTTTCTTAAATGTTAAAGGGGTCATATGATGCGATTTCAATTTTTCCTTTCTCTTTGGAGTGTTACAAGCTCTTGGTGCATAAAGAAGATCTGTAAAGTTGCAAAGACTAAAGTCTCAAAACCAAAGAGATA
>NW_015642053.1:406165-414719 GCF_001515625.1 Sinocyclocheilus rhinocerous | reverse complement strand
AGCACACCTCGCTTTTTTCAGACCGATGAGTTTTGTAAAAATCGACGCGTTTCAAAAAGGCGGGGCATAGAAGAGAAACAATAATGTACAGTATGTGGAAAATAATGTGTTTTTTTAACTTTAAACCGCATAAACACATTTCATTACACCAAATACACAAAATAATGTTCTTTTTAGCAGCATCATATGACCCCTTTAAGTCCGCCCCTGCAGGTGAATTGCAAATACAGCAAAGGCCAGGAATGTACATTAAGTAAATAAGGTCCGTTTTGATTTCATATTGACTGTAGAAATTGATACTGGTGGCTCAAATCCAAATTCTTCAACGATATCAGCCGATAAAACGTAACGCACAGAGAAATTACTGTACAGCCTGTGCTGGTGATGCTCGTCTTTCATCGGCTCCTCTCGAGCGAATCCCAGCGTTGCTGCTAATTAAAAGGGCTTCATTGTGTTGATCCGATCCTCCTTTTCACCTCACCTTGGATCAGGTGACGCTAACAAGAGAGAAAGGGAACGAGGGATTAGAAATGCAAAACAAAGCTCTCAAGCATGTCCTCAGGGTGCTCCTGGTTTGCCACCTGGACTCTGTTATCTGACCCTAGTAGACACACATAGATGCCACCACACTTACCTGGATCATATTCCCTATATCACCCTCAGCCAAAGACGGGCTACAGTAAATGTTGGTTTTGTTTGATTTCATTTGCACATAATTAATCATGCAATGCTATGTGCAATGTTCTAAGATGAAGCAGACCAGTAAAAATGAGTTTAACATGCTATTTTATATACAGCACATTAGTTAAGTGCTACAACATAGGCTTTGTTTACCAAGAGGTCAGTCACCTGAGCAAATACAGCTGTGTAATTGATGTCTTTCTTTAATTTTTCAAATTGCCAGCCAGTTTGTCTGTAATTATAGGCCTCATTCCATAATAAATTCCATAAATATGTACAGTAACTTATGTACATGTCTCAGGAAAAGGTGCCTCAAGCAAACAATGGCACATTTCATGTCATACTAAAGCCAAACATGGAATGTCTGTGTAAACTTGTCTGGCTCAGCATTGGCTCAGATGTAATATAATCTGTTTACACTGTCGTCAGGTTTAAGATGCATTAATCATATAGCGAGACCTTGAGAAAACCCACTACTGTGAAAAATAACAAACTGCATATTTATAAGGCTGTAACTGGGTCTTATAGACTCACTGAACTTCACAGCAGCACATATGTCATGGCTGGAGAAACAAAAAATAAACGAGGAAGTTATTGCATGATGCATTATGGAGAAAAGTTAGATTTTCTTCATTAAAAAAAAAAAATTAAAATCATGTTTTTCTCAGATGAAACTCCTTAAATTCCTTAGAGTAAATGTACTGTAGAAAAAAATAAGATGATTGTTTACAATAAGAGTATACAGATACAAAATGAATGTGCACAGCATGTTTCACAGTTATTAATATTTTGATGTGCACTCAATTGAAAATTTATTATCAGCATATTAAAATGATTTCTGAAGGATCCTGTGAAACTGAAGACTGGAGTAATGGCTGCTAAAAATTACTTTTAAAAACTTTTTTAGGTCTCTTATGCTTACCAAGGCTGCATTTAATATACAGTAAAACACAGTAAAAGTGTAAAATATTACTATCATATAAAAGTACTGTTTTCTATTGTAATATATTTTAAGATGTAATTTATTACTGTGATGCAAAGCTGAATTTTCAGCAGCCATTACTCCAGTCTTCAGTGTCACATGGTCCTTCAGAAATCCTTGATGCTCAGTTATATTTAATTTAGCATTAGATGTCAGTAAATTGCCTTTACATTTCTAATAATTCTTTTTTATTAAGTGCTGATCAAAATATTAATAGTGCAAGTATACAGTTTATAATATTTACAAACATGCATACAATCAATTGCTGTACCTTGCTTACATGCATATAAATCAGACTTTATTAGCATATATTTGCTTTGCATATTAAACCTTCAGTTCTATATATCACGCTAACATAACTTGGTGGTTGGCTACTTCCTATTATTTCTATTGTTTCTTCCTATTGTTTAAAATGAGGTAATTGTGTGTTCTGGGTTGCGGTGCGCCACTGTAGTCATTTGAAATATCTCATTTGCGCTTTTTCTTTCCTATGGGATGAAATAGGAGTAGGAAACTCATGCTGTGATAAGAGTAGGCTGGAAAGTAAATATAGATTGTTAGACGTCCTGATTCCCTATGAGCCGATCAGGCATTGTTCTCTTTCTTTCTCTATTTCATTCACCCTGATGCTCTCAGAAATTTTCCAGTGGTCTGTTTCACCTTCCCCAAGGAGGTTAATTGCTCCCCTTTGGCCTTTTTTTGCCCAAGCAGAATTGATGTACTCGCCACAATTTCCATCGTAACCACATACAGGCTTCCTGAACGCAGCTTGATTTATCCTGCAGCACCCTGGCAGAAAGTGTCGGCACACCAGCGCACAGAACCCAATAAATCCAGAGCAGACTGCATTTCCAGACCGTTCTTCAGCTCTTCAGTGAGTGTGGTCCTTTGTGATGTTGACTGGGATGGCAAACAAGCACACTATTTAGGTGGCACCCTGTCCATCACTCCCAGTGCTTCTTGATCCAGCCGCCCGAGTGGCGTGCCGGGGTCATGAATAATTCCCGCTCAAGTCGCTGACTTTGCCCCCCATCTGTTTGCATGTCATCTCTTAGCATGGCACTTTGGCACTCGGATGGCGTTAATTATTTATAATCTTCATCATCACTTGCTTTGCTTGACTGAGCTGTGTTGTTCAAGTGTGTGTGAGTGTGGATTGTTAAGTGTGTGCGTGCGGTTTCATCTGTGTGTGTGTGTGTGTGTGTGTGTGTGAATACGATGTGCTCTGTGTGTTGTAGTGTTTTCAGGTTCTGCCCTTTATAATGAGGACGGGGTAAACAATGAACTTTTCATTAATTTATAAACTCACTGAATAGACAAACTCGTTTATTACTTATTCAGAGCCGTTTGTTGCGTGCCACCAAGAAACAAGACGGTCCCACTCGTCTCACGCATCTGTGCTTTCTTACTGTCCCTATCACAAGGACGAGCCATTTATCAGCATGTATATTTGATGGAGTATCTGACCGAGTGTTTCGTGTTCGTCGGTTTCAGTAGGGTGATACGGTTTCATCGTGTTCACAAGTGTAAGAGGACCTCCCGCTAAATGTGATAGAAGTCAATTATTGCAATAAATCAGTGTCACATGGTTTTACTAGAATTCAGTTTGAAATATCTGCTTTCTGATAACCTTTCTTGCGTGATTTATTTTTTATCCTGTAAAAATTTACCAAATTTTCAAAACTAAATATATGTGTGTGTGTGTAAAAGAGAAACCTCTCACATTCAGGATACTGTGTTTTGTAAGATACAGTAGTCAACATTTGAAGTGGATCAAAAAAGTTCATCAAAGTTGTCCTAAGACAAGAATGCATTTTGGTTTTAGGTTTTAGGTCAACTTTGATGAAAGGTTTTGATGACACTTCAAATGTTGACTAGTGAACAGTTACAAAGGGAATACATTTTTCATATATTATACATTTTTCATAGTTGATAGAACCATAACATTTATTAAACATGTGCCTGTGGAACAGTCCTTATAGTCCTCATATAGTCCCTTATATATCTTAAAGGGGTCATCGGATGCCCATTTTCCACAAGTTGATATGATTCTTTAGGGTCTTAATGAAAAGTCTGTAACATAGTTTGGTTAAAAGTTCTCAATGGTAGTGTAAAACAACACCGTTTTTACCCTGTCAAAAACAGCTCTGTCTACAGCAGGGATAGGCAAGTTCGGTCCTAGAGAGCCGCAGTCCTGCAGAGTTCAGCTCTAACCCTGAAAACAAAACTCACCTGCCTATAGGCTTAGTAATCCTGAAGACATTGATTAGCTTGTTCAGGTGTGTTTGATTAGGGTTGGAGCTGAACTCTGCAGGACTGCGGCTCTCTAGGACCGAACTTGCCTACTCTTGGTCTACAGCAAGCCGTTTTATTGCATGTCGCTTTAAATGCAAATTAGCTCTGCTCACCCTGCCCCTCTCTTCCGAGCCACTTTCTGAGAGACTGTAAACTTTAGTTCATCGTGAATATTCATCGTGAAACTTGCTAACTAGCACATTATTAGGAAAGGCGATTTGCAAAGATTCATTAAAAAACTTTAAACTCACTTCTTCTGGAGGTGAAGCTGGATCACGAATGATTCGTGTGAAGATAGATGCATTTATGTAGATCGGGGGCGCATTCCCTTCAGAAAAAAAGGTAATCCACTGCATCTTCAGCGGCTCAGATGTCGGGAGTAAATGACGACTGCTATGTTCATTATTACATCCAACAACAAAACACCTCAATCGCGTATGAGACATTCTTGTCTACGCCTGCTCCAGTGTCGAAACAATGGCGGACTGATGACAGCTCACTCAGGGTGGGTCTAAGGTAAGACACCAGTCCAGTCTGTGCTGAAACGCTACTGTCAATCAAACAATCGTGGGAGGGGCTTGTCAGTGTGACGTCACACAGACAGGTATCTGAGATCGGCTCGATTTGAGAAAGGGGAAATTATTTAACGAGATTAAAAAAAAACACTGGGTGGATCTTTATCATTATAGGGTGGTTGTGTAAATACACTGCCAACACACATTTCAGTTCAAACAACTTGTAAAAGTGCATGTAGCATCCGATGACCCCTTTAAACAAATCCTGCAAAAGGCACATTATATGTCTGTCTGTGTGTGTGTTCATCTACCTGTCTACATCTTTGAGTTTTTGTCCAACTCCCAGGCTGTCTGGGACTGGACTGTTGAGACTGCCATTACCTTGTTTTGCTGGGCTTTGGGTAGAAATCTTTATTAATATTTCCTAAAAAAGCTGCAACTTTCTTTGAGAGTTAAGAGCAATATGGAGTCTTCTGAAGAGGTGCTGCTGTTTTCCTTCTGAACAGATGTGTTATAATGGGACAGTCGCCTGCTCTCAAATTGGCCAATTTTGTCCATTTTCTTTATTTCCAGACTGGCACTTGAAAAGAACTCGCTCTGTATACAACATATTTCAGTCAGAGTGACATCTGTTCATAAAATACCTCTTAATCAGATCTTGAAAAGAACTAGTCTGTTTCATGACAGCGACAAATGAGTCTATTAAATGCAGATTTTGATATGTTTACCCAGGACGTTTGGCCTTGAGCTCTGCCTCATTTGAAAATCACTTGTTCTTTGTCTGGACTGTACGTCCACATGAAGATGAAACAAAACCATTTAAAAACCCATCCGAGACGCGGGGCTGAAAAGCTCTTTTATTAATACAGGCTTTAGGCTGCGCTTTTGAATTGTGTTTGCTCAGATGATTATGAAGATTAAGCATAGCTTCTGAGATTCAGTGAAAACAAAGTGCAGATCCCCTTGATGGCCAACCGCAGGGCTGACTGCTCTCTGGGTGCGTGTGTTTATGCACGATATAATGTCAGAAAAGTTGCATGTGTGAGTCAGTTGTAGAGACCACCATCACTACAGCATCAAAGGTGACCATTGATCCCCTCCACATTCTCATTTACATTGCATGACCTTTTTACTGAACCATGCACACAACATCTGTGCTGGATGCATTTACCTGTCTCAAATACCTTTTCCTTATTTTACCTAGATTTTTATCAGCCTTTTGCTACTTTATCTACCAGGATCAGCATATTTAAAACATTTAAAACAGACTTTTTAAAAAATATTTAATTTTAGCATATTTCATTAGCATCTCTACAGATCCTGTAGTGAACTTTGATATCTGTATTCACTGTTTCAGAGATGGGTTGTTGAATGTGGAGCTATTTGATGAAGATAAAACTAAATCAGCTCTGAAAAAAATAATAACATTAAGAAACCACACCCAACAACAGCAAAACTTAAAACAGTAATTAGAATTATTATGATTATATAATTAAATCAAAATGTATGGTAGTGTTAGACAATATAGGGCTCTGTAATATAATGTAAAATACTTAAATGGATTATTAATTTAAGTGATTTTTCTTGGATAAAGGTGTAATTATGTTAGAATATATCAATTACAATTGAGAAACTTTTATATGTTTTTATAATGGTGTTCATTTTATTGTTAGCTAAAGCTTTAGTAAATTTGTTGTATTTTGTCTATATAGTTTTTTTATTAATTTTTATTTGAGTTATTTTAGTACATCAAGTTAAACTAAATGAAAATGAGAAACGTTGCCTTGGCAACTAGCAAAAATAAAATGTTGATTAAAAAAAAAATCAGTTAAAGATTGTTTTACTTCAAGTAACAAGTTTTATTTAATTATAATAACCCTGGAATTTATATATTTCTGTGCATTATTTACATGAATTTTTTTTTGTGGATTTTTGTAATCTAAATTGTTCAATTCTAGAATTTATTAAAATAACTGAATTAAATAACTGAATTAAATGCACTGTTTGATATACATTTATACATTTTGAAATGCACCTCACTTTTTATAATTTCAGGCGGCAAATATTGCCCGTAAAAAGCACATTTTTAATACTGCTCTCTGTGTCCCATTTTCTCTCTCTTTTTCTCTCTCTGTCCTATTGCAGAACACAAGGTCTTGTTGAGGCAGGATGAGTGTGTTATCAGGGTTAACAGAAGACTGAAAGAGGGTAATTGTGTACAAGTGACTACACACAGGTGTCTTCACCCTCCCAGTGTTGAGTTTGCACAGACCCTCACTGACAGCTGAGGACAGGTACAGTCTCTTGTGTGTGTGTTTGTGGGTCAGGTTTTGCTTTCATATTCAGAACCTCGATGTGCCACTGTCTTTACTATGTAAATGCAGCTTAGATGGTTCAAGAGATTCAAGAAAGAAAACACCAATCAAAATCCAATATGCAAATAGATATATAAGCAAAAAGACCAATTGAAATTCAAACATGACATCATTCTTAGAACGTTCAGCATTTAAAATCTGATTAACAGCAGTATAAAGGCAGGAATATACATCCTTTGCCCAGATTTTTGCCTTATTTTTTTATTTTAGTTTGGACACGTCAACGCTAGTTGGCAAAGGTCAGAGCCAGACTGCAGATTTTTGTCAGAGTTAATAGATTAATAGTAGTGTATGATGGGTGCAGAATCTCATTTTTTAGCTTCAGACTGTGATTCCATCCAGTTGGAGGATTTTAAACATTTTTAAGATTTTGAGCTGGTTTTAGAAAACATTGTTTTCATTTGTCAGGTCTTCTAGCCGCGAGGCACATGTTTGTACATGAGTTTGTTGTGTTCGGAATGACTTGAAAGTCTGATAGTGTGATCCTCAGTTGTTTTGTGCACGTTGTCAAGTTTTCCTCTGTAACCATTATTTACAAAGTCGGCAAGCGTATGATGCCTAGTGTTTTAAAATCTGTTCAGATTTTGAAATTTGTGTGGTATATTCCAGCCCTAAGTCAGTTGAAACAAATTCAGATCTTTAATTTAAAAATGTCAAAAGTGTGAAGTTTGCAAAAACTGAAATAAAGCTGAAATTATCCATTAAAGTTTTGGAGTTTAAAATTAAATCATTTCGTGCTGAATTAATTACAGAAACTAAAATGTAATATTAAATAAACTAAATGTAATACTGAAAACAGTATATTTGCGAAGCAGTAAGTGACTTGAGTTATTTAAGAAGATTTTACATCATGCAAAGCATTGTAGATTTACAGTGATGGATGATTATTTTGACGTATGCATTACTGCATGTGTTTAAGCGCTTGTGGGCTCATTAGAAAGTTCTCAATCCTTACATTCGACAGCTTTAAATAGATGCCCTCGATTAGGATTGTGATGTGGTTGAGCTGAACAGCTGGAATTGAGTCTGTAAGAAACCCAACCTGTGGAATTTAATTTTGATGCGAGTCAGGTTAACACACTGTTCAAGTTCATAATGAACACTGTCAGATTCCAGCCTGACTGCAGAGTCTCTTTTTAAACAAACACACCGAGTGGATCGACGGGACTCGAGGGAGCATGGAGGCCTGGGATACAAACGAAAACAAACGAAAGCCAAGGAACGAGGGATTGGCGGAGAGCTGGTGGCTGTCAAGAGCCTTAAAGCAGGGTGAAATTTGCATGTGATAAACTGAGAGAGAGAGAGAAAGATAAAGGTTGGGTAAAAAATCCAATTCCTCCTCAAGAGGTTTCTGCGATTTCCAGTGCACACGGACCATCCAAATATCCATTTTGTCCATGTCTTGCCGTCTCCGTTTCCAGTGGTGCTCGACAAACAGTCGTTAACCAGCCAAATTAGAAAAGCAAACTCCCGACAGGCTTCTGCACAATCCAGAAAATAATAAACCCACAATGAGGAGCATCTTCTGGGGGCCTTGGAGCATCCTGCAACTGCCTGGCTTGGACGAGAGACTGAGATAAGCTAAGACAATGAGGCTGGATGGAGCAGGACAGATAGGACTGCATCCAGTGGAGGATTAGGGCTGCTGTCTGCTGCCATGGTCTTGAGCCTTTCTGGAGCCACAAAACACTCTGTATTTTGACTTT
>NW_015642053.1:395782-406008 GCF_001515625.1 Sinocyclocheilus rhinocerous | reverse complement strand
GTGGAATTTGATTTATGCATCATTAACTTAGAACTGAGTGTTATAATTCTAGACTAATACACTCTATGCAAGTTCTTATTAAATAAATAGTTCTTCCAAAAATGAACATTGCTGAAAATGTACTCACCCTCAAGCCATCCAAGATAAAGATGAGTTTGTTTCTTTATCAGAACAGATTCAGGGAAATTTAGCATTACATCACTTGCTCACCAATGGATCCTCTGTAGCGAATGGGTGCCGTCAGAATGAGAGTTCAAACAGCTGATTAAAACATCTTGAAAAAATGACACTAGTCCATCAATTGACAACTTGAAAAGTAAAAAGCTGTGTGTAAACAAATTCATTAAGACATTTTTTCTGGCTAAAATGTCCAGTGAAAAAGTAATCTCATCTGGATCAGGAGAGAAATATGAACAGATCAAGAATCGTTTACAAGCAAAAAACAGTCCAAAACTGTTCTAAATAAATATTTTGGTGGATTTTGATGTGTGAGGACAACAGGGGATGGATTTTTTTTTCACTGGAGGAAGTGCTATGTATAATAGTCTTGTATTTTAGTCGGAAGCAACATTTTAAAATTAAATCAACTTGATGCATTTTTTTTTAACTTTTACTTAAAGACATTAAAGTGGATTACTTGTGGATTATTTTGATGTTTTTATCAGCTATTTGGACTTTCTTTCTGACGGCACCCATTCACTGCAGAGGATCCATTGGTGAGCAAGTGATATAATAATACATTTCCCCAAATCTGTATCCATGAAGAAACAAACTCATCTACATGGATGGCCTGAAGACGAGTACATTTTCAGCAAATGTTTATTTTTGGGTGAACTATTCCTTTAATGCAAATACAATCACAGTCTGAAAATTAATTTTAAAAATGTTTTTATTAAAAATGTGCTTTATAAAATTCATTATTCAAATTAAATAAACAGAACTATAAAAGCATAATGTCACTGATAATATTGCAAAGGAAAAAAAATGAATTCACTCACACTGAACCTAAAGGTGATGCATGTAATGCAAAAAAAAAAGACTGCTTTTAAGTTTCCAAACAGGTTCACGCACCTTAAACTTTCTGAGCAAAAAAAAAAACAGCCTATTGATGGCTCATTTAAATGTGGGATTTTAAAGCATTTTAACATTGTACAATTACACAAATCACCTTTAAATGGAGAAACACTGATTGAATGCCACTGCTGCTTTGTAACAGAGTCTTTCTCATACTCACTCTCTTTATCACACACATCATAGAGACACAACTTGAAATGGACTCTTAAAAGTTTGCCATCCAGTCAAATCACTAATTGGACTTTCATTCATTTGTTCTGTAAAACCAAAAACCCAAACCTGGGGGGAAATTACGTCATGTTCTGCATGTTTACTGCTTTGGCCATACTGTTATTGTCTTTGATCCATTAATATAAGAAACATTTTTGAGATAACATTGCTCTCAGTGAATAGGATGGTAAAAATTTAAATGTGCACATTTAAACTTCAGACCGCATGAAACGTTTTAGAAAAGGCATTGTGTTATATGGTTCAAAATACAAAAGAAATCACCCACCCTCCACGTGCAAAAAAAGTGAAGGCAGGTGTTTAGTGAACATTATTCAAAATAGTTAAACTGTATATGGGTACATATTTTGTAAATAAATAAACTTCAAAAAATACACTTATTTTTATTCTTTTGATATTTTCTTCCAAATAATTGTAAAGGTATATAAGCAGCTAGTCTTTCTACATTAAATATGGCAAAATAACTCATCTGATCTCCAAGTCCAGACGCAGTGGATAATTCACAGTTCAACGTCCAAATGCATAGTTCTAGAGTGGATCTCTTCAGCTTTCAGGTGTATCTTCTAGGTCCTCTTACAGTACAGTATATGGCTGTTTAAATGAGAAATATGGCTAAAGTCTGATTGGGTAAAAAATGAGTACTATTTTAATCAACAAAGGCAATGTGTAATCCTCATCTTTTTGCCTGATGAAGATATAAGAGGTCAAAATGTCACTTTTTAATTTGAAATGGAATAGAATCTGGAACTGTAATAGCAGTTTGAGGACATTTACTCTTGTTTTTGACATTTGTTCATAGCGTTCTGTGCCTAACTGGAGTTGGACGTGGACTTTTCTATCATTTTCCACAACCAGATTGGACCACTTTGGGGGTTATCATAGTTTTGTTGCTGGTGAGGTCACAGTAAGGTTGTTTCTCCCTTGTTTCAAAATCCAAGGTCTATTTCACTGTCTACTATCAGTCATCCCATCCAAATTTCCTGCCAGTCATCTGGTAGAACTTCATGCTGAAAGGTCTGTAAAAGTCTCTAAGTCTCTGCACGACCTCAGGGTCAATGTTTGGATGGGTCCGCCCTTTGGTTTTACCCAGGCAATGGGGCTTGCTGCTGCCCTCTGCCTTTTTGAGACAAGGGAAGCCCTTGGTCTGGTTGAAGTAGAAGTGTTTGTCTGTGATGATCCTCTTGAGCCCCAAGAAGTCCTGCACGCGGCCCAGCTCTCCGGCCGGGTCGCTGATCAGCCGCTCTCCGCTCACGAACAGGATCTGGGTCATGGGGAAGAACTGCAGCCAGTTGTCCAGGTGTTTGGCGTAGATGCCGATCTGAATGGCGCTCCACGAGGTGTCGATCAACCCTGTAGTCCTGTTTTTGAACGTCAGGCTCTCAAAAGTAGGAATGTCAGGCTTCTTGGACAGTGTCTGCGTGTAGTCAGAGATGGCTCGTGTGACGGGGTCCCGGACCACCACGATCAGCTTGGTGTCGCGGGACATGGCGTAGATCCGGGCCGGAGCCTCGCGGGTCACAAAGTAGCTTGGTGTTTTCTCCATGGTGATCTGGCCCTCCAGGGTTTTAGGCATTAGGTCCCTATGGGGAAAGAAATGGAAAAAGATAAGTTGATGTAATTATTGCAGCAGTTACGATACTACTGGTTAAAAGTTTGGAATAATTATGATTTTTGTTAAATGAGTCTCCTTATGCTCACCAATACTGCATTTATTGATCAAAAATACAGTAAAAAACAATAATATTGTGAAATATTATTCATTTAAAAGAACTGTTTTCTATATTTTAAAATGTAATTTATTCCTGCAATTTTCAGCATCATTACTCCAGACTTCAATGTGACATGACCCTTCATTCTAATATACTGATTTGGCACTCAAGAAACATTTCTAATTATTATCAATGTTAAAAACAGATTTTGCTGCTTAACATTTTTGCGGAAACCGTACACTATTATTCAAAAGTTAGTGGCAAGTAAGATTAAAAAGAAAAAAAAAAAAGAAAAAAAGAATGCTTTTATTCAGCAAGGACGCGCTAAATTGATCAAAATAGAAAGTGAAGACATTTATAATGTTACAAAATATTTCTGTTTCAAATAAATGTAAATTAAAGAATCCTGAACAAATATTACTGTTTTTGCTGTATTTTGGTCAAATAAATGCATCCTTGGTGAGTAAAAGAGACTTCTTTTAAAAACGCTAAAAAAAAAAATCGTAATTATTCCAAACTTTTGACCAGTACTGCATATAACTGTTTAAAAGTTTGGGGTCAGTAAGTTTTTTTTTATTTGAAAGAAATTTGTTATGCTCACCAAAACTGCATTCATTTGATCAAAGCATTACAGTCAAAACAATATATTTATAGTATATTGTCATGATGCACCTTTTTTTTTTTGTCATTTTACAACTTTTTTTGGTCAGTTGTTTAATTGGTAAACTGTATCTAAAGCTTTTTGCTCTCACTCCAAAACAGCATCCAACACTCAGAGTTGTTCTCATCGTTTGACCTCTGTTCATTTCTGAGAAGATGAATGCTTTTCTCACAGGCTCTTAGTGCCAATCGAGACTCCATTAGACCATCAAGCACTGACCCCAACATCACATGACCCTAGACCCTCCCTGCTTTCATATAGGTTTCTTTTCTTTTGTAGCAGAGTTACTGACAAGACAAATTATTGAGTAAAACTGCAAAAAGACAGCGTATCTGACAAAAAACACCAAAATAAGTTTCTGCTCATGATGGTTTTTAAGATAGTCCTCTCTTAGGAAAAATAGCTGTTCATCTCGTTTGCATTACAAGTCAGCAAGGGCAGTTGTAATACTTTTTATGTGATTTTTCTCTTGTGCTTTGCATTCTAGCTCTGTCGTTTCTTGAAGAGGAAGAAAAGAGTCTAATCTGTTTGTCCATGCCGCTCTCACTCTCTCTTCCCACTGCTCTCTAGTGCCTTCAGGACACTGACCTGAACCAAAGAGGATAAAAGCAGTGGATTAATGATTTACAGCACTCCACTCCACCATTTAGAGCCTCATAAGGCCCGTTCGCTTCAAATTCAGCCCAAGTGCAGAATGCAGCCCTCAATTATTTATCTCCCTCCTCTGGGGGGGTTTAGGCCCTGACAAAATGGCCTCCCTCAACCCCAGTGGTGGTTTATGGGCCGTAATAGCATTAGCGGGCCGAGGGTCAGCGGCTTTAGATGGCCCTTATTTTTGCGCTCTGAAAATGGCCCTTATTTTTCATTGCCAATTGTATTTCATGTCACATGCCAGCACAAATTCATGCCTCCTGATAAAAACAAGAGCCCAGTGACTTTCCAGCATGTGGCAGCTAGTGTTTATGTGCTGTGCAGCTGGGCCGTTTCGCTCAAGTGAACACCACAGGTTGCTGATTGAGTCGGGTTTGTAGCACTCCCACAGACGGAAGAAGTTTCTGGAGTGCAGATTAAACTAGTGATGTAACACACAGCAAAACATTTTGCATATTACTTGTTTTTCCATTTAGCTGATGTTTTAAGTGACTTTTAGTATGTTTTTAACAGGATCAGCCCCCCAAAAGTAATCTGGGGTAAAGTGTCTTGCTCATGCAACAACGCTGATAGTTCAATAAAATGCATCTAGCGAGGTTTGAATTTGCAGCGGTTAATCGCAGTTAATCCCACATATATACTTTTATATTGCAATAATTTCATATTCAATATTCAAATTAATGTAGAAACAACATAAAGACAGTATATTTTTTATATTTGTTTAATGGCATCTTTTTTTATGACTGATGGCGAGTATCACTGATACCAGTACTACTGATGTTTCTAGGAAATTGTTCTTTTTCCATAATATTTAACCATTGAATAGCCATTTTAACATTACAGTATAATTGAGAGTTATCAATTTTAACATTTATTAGACTTTAAATATAAAAAGAACAACTTCTAATTTAAGTGAACTTAAAACAATCTTCACATAAACCCATTATAATAAAAGTCTTATTTACCTGTGCCCTTCAGCAAGTAGGAAATATGAATAAAGTTATCATCACTAAATTCTAAACTAAATAAAGATGAATCCTTAAAGCTACAAAAGTTATTTATTCCCTCTTTTTTCTTTTGTTCTTTGATTAACAGACATCACAACAGCTGGGTTATTAGGTTATTTGGCTGCTATTACTTTAAGAGCTGCCGCTGCTGAATGTGACGCGGATCTGACACGTATGCTCGTAGTTTCATTCACGCTTTAATATGAAGCGATAGAGTCTACAGCGCGCGCCTCCATATTTGTGTGTGCAATTGAAGAGCATGCTCTACGAGCACAGTATAAAGGCTGACAGGAGAGGAAAATTCGTTTTTACTGACAAACAAAGCTCCCTCATCACCTCCCCCCAAAAGTAATCTGGGGTAAAGTGTCTTGCTCATGCAACAACGCTGATAGTTCAATAAAATGCATCTAGCGAGGTTTGAATTTGCAGCGGTTAATCGCAGTTAATCCCACATATATACTTTTATATTGCAATAATTTCACATTCAATATTAAAATTAATGTAGAAACAACATAAAGACAGTATATTTTTTATATTTGTTTAATGGCATCTTTTTTTATGACTGATGGCGAGTATCACTGATACCAGTACTACTGATGTTTCTAGGAAATTGTTCTTTTTCCATAATATTTAACCATTGAATAGCCATTTTAACATTACAGTATAATTGAGAGTTATCAATTTTAACATTTATTAGACTTTAAATATAAAAAGAACAACTTCTAATTTAAGTGAACTTAAAACAATCTTCACATAAAGCCATTATAATAAAAGTCTTATTTACCTGTGCCCTTCAGCAAGTAGGAAATATGAATAAAGTTATCATCACTAAATTCTAAACTAAATAAAGATGAATCCTTAAAGCTACAAAAGTTATTTATTCCCTCTTTTTTCTTTTGTTCTTTGATTAACAGACATCACAACAGCTGGGTTATTAGGTTATTTGGCTGCTATTACTTTAAGAGCTGCCGCTGCTGAATGTGACGCGGATCTGACACGTATGCTCGTAGTTTCATTCACGCTTTAATATGAAGTGATAGAGTCTACAGCGCGCGCCTCCATATTTGTGTGTGCAATTGAAGAGCATGCTCTACGAGCACAGTATAAAGGCTGACAGGAGAGGAAAATTCGTTTTTACTGACAAACAAAGCTCCCTCATCACCTGTACCTGTTCCGCGCTTGTTTGACTCGTGCCTGGCGCTGAGGCGAAGTGGAGTGCACATCTGAAAAGTCTCCCATTTCATGTGGTTGTAAAGACGTTCTGCTTCTAAATAAACACAATTCTTGTCAAGAAAAAAGAGACAGAAGCAGCAGTTGTGTGGCCAACCCTAGCTCCGCCCCTGCGCTGACTGCGCTAAATATTTTTCTAACGCCATTAAACTGGAAAGATTAATCGCCTGTGTTAACATGCATTTTGACAGCACTAATGTACACACAATTTTCAATTTTTTTTGCATGTTAATGTGAAATCAGTACATTTGTTTGTTTTGATAATTATAGCATGCATGTGCATATTCTGTTTGACAGGTTCATTGACCTACATAAATTTACTACTAAATGTTTCTAAATATGCTATATAGTTACAGTACATTCTAAAACCAAAAGACAAATGTGCAAAATATATAATTCATGGGGCGTTTTAAAGAATTAAACACAATTTAAAAAAACAAAGGCAATCTGAGCTCCACCTGTGAGGTTGTAGACCATCAGGGACAAACTATGTCCATGTCAAAATGCACAACATTCCCTCTTTTATAAAATTGACATGAGCTTGGTCCAAGCTTGGCATACATATTTAATGTTGCATCTTCTTGTTGTCAAGACAAAATAGTTGTGCTGTGTTTTTGCAAACAGCCCAAAGGAAAGTCCAGGTACCACCACCCCACAAATTAATTTAAAATAATTGGTATGGGAATTATATCCAGATGTTGTTTTTCTTTAAAGTTAAATGTAATATATGTTTGATTTAATTTGACTATTTTATTTTATTTATTTTTGTCTAGCTCAACAGTGCTTCAGTTTCATTCTTTCATTATATGGAAAAGAACACCTGAGACTGCTAACCTTCTCCTTTTGTGTTCCAAGAAAGAAAGAAATCTGTCCAGGTTTGGGAACGTCATTAATAAATGATGATCAGATATTCCTTTTAGGCTGCACTAACCCTTTAAATATGAGTACTAAAAAGACAGGAATCTTCTTTTGGGATGCGACTGTTTGAAACAGACCAGCAGTCAGAATAAATCTTCTTTCTGTCACAGCACAAGGCCATTTCTCAGACATTAGAGCCTGTAGAGAGTTTAAAAGTTAAACAAACTCTTGTGTGCTTGTAAGTCTCAAATGATATCAGCGAGAGAGAGAGAATTCAAGGGAGATCTGGGAAGACGGAGTGAAAGAGAAAAGAGAACATATGACAGACAGCTTTCACAGCTTTACCGTTCTCTGAGGAACAGTATAAAAGGGAGGGTGCTAGTGAAAGAATATTTTCCTCCATTCTCTGGCAAGGGAAAGTGAGGCTTTTTCTAACAGATGTTTATTGGCGGTGCAAATGATGTAACACTTGAAGTAGCTTTGCCTCCGAGCACAAATGATTTACAGTCCTTTCAGAGCAATGTTTGATATCTTCTTCACGCTGTAAGAATATGACTCCCTGTACACACATTCAGCCATTTAATACAGGCAGAAAGCCTCAGCCATTAAACACATCCGGTTCATTGCAGGGTCCGACACGTAGCGATCCAACTGAAGAATATCGGCCAAATGCTTTGTTTCAAATTCAGACAATGTACTTTAAAGGGACAGTTTGGCCCAAAAAAATAATCTGTCATTTACTTCAAACCTGTGCAAGTTTCTACTGTAAAACACAAAAACAAACTTTGAGTAATGTCCTTTTCAGTGCCGTTACAATTAAAAACGGTGCAAAAAGGATAATATAAATATTATGACTTAGTTCCTAATAAAAGTTCATGATTTAATTGTTTGAATCAAATCTTTTCAAATAATCACTTAATCTACTTCACATAACTAGTCCTAATCATTCGTTCAGACTGAATTGTTCGATTTCAAAACACAGACTCAATAATCTGGTCAAATTACTTGCTTATTTGAGAGAAAGATTAAGTTTGAGACAGGGTTAATTATAGTTTACTAAAACTAAAACCATAAACAAATTCTCATTTTAATGTAGTTTAACTTGGTGTACTAAAATAGCTAAAACTGAAATAAAATAATATAAATAATATAGACATAAAAAAACAAAAACTAATAAAAATGACAAAAAACAACAACCTCCAAACAAATTATTAAAAATTGTACTAAAATTAAAACTGAACATATAAAATACAATTTAATTTAAAATATTAATAAACTATAATAGTCTTATAAATATAATAGTCTATAATAGTCATTACTATTACTTGCATCCTTCACTGTCCTCCACCCTTTCCTAATCTTAGTGAAATCCTTATTATTATTATTGTTGTTGTTATAGTTATCTTTGTCATCATTATCGCTTACAATACTTGTTGTCTCCACTGGTCTTGTAATTTATTTATTTTTTTTGTAGTTATACTTGTTATATCTGTTATAAATCTGTTAGATACTCAATGATTTGTATGCTTCCTCCCACACACCTACATACAGTGACACACACACACACACACACACACACACACACACACACATGCTCACAATCACACACACGCTCACAATAGAATACATATACAGGAGTTATCAGAATGATCTTGAAATGTTAGCTATCTGTATACATGTTTGTTTGTCCAAGTGATTCTGTATTTGGCACTTGTAAATTTTGTCACATTCCTTACTTGCATAATAATAATAAAAGAAAAAAAAACAACTATAATAGTCTCACAATGATACTAAAATAACACTGAATATTGTGCTCCGCAGAAATAAAGAAAGTCATACCAGGTAGGACAACGTGAGGGTGAGTAAATGATGACAGAATTTTCTTTTTTTTCACTTTAAACAAAGCAAATGATGTATATATTGGATCTTGATGTGAAATTCAAGCTCAAAATCAAGCTAATTCAAAATCAACATTTTTATAATCATATATTAAAAGCTGCATGAAAAACGTAGCCCTAAATCTTTTGAAAAGGCACTATGGCAGATTACACAAATTCATTCAACCTTTTCTTAAAGCATTCTGCTCCATTTGTGTTTAATGCAAATGAACTGCCGCCAAGCATCTCTCTTCATATCTGACCAGATTTACGTCTTCCTGTTATAGTGCAAGTGTGGCGTACAGGGACAGACGGGGCACGGCGAGTCAAACGGGCCGTAATCACAAAAAAAGCACGAGGGTACAGGGGCCACAGCACCGTAGATTCATGTCTCCCCGTAGAGAGGTAAAACACCCATAAATATCTTCCACAACTCCACGCTGGCAACCAGAGCAGATAATTGTCATCTAATTGGCTCAATATTTCTAGCCTTTGGCCAGACAGTCTCTTTCTCTTTTCCTCACCGCTGAACTCCAGTGGAAGTCAAAAGAGTGTGTCTGTGATTTACAACGACCGTCACAGTCTGTGTGTCTGCGAGTCTGTGTGTTTTGAAAAGTGAAAGTGACGTGACATGTGGCCAAGTATGGTGACCCATACTTGGAATTTGTGCTCTGCATTTAACCCATCCAAAGTGCACACACACAGCAGTGAACACACACACACCGTGAACACACACCCGGAGCAGTGGGCAGCCATTTATGCTGCGGCGCCCGGGGAGCAGTTGGGGGTTCGGTGCCTTGCTCAAGGGCCGTGGTATTGAAGGTGGGAGAGACCGCTGTACATTCACTCCCCCCACCTACAATCCCTGCCGGTACGAGACTCGAACCCGCAACCTTTGGGTTACGAGTCCGACTCTAACCATTAGGCCACG
>NW_015642053.1:387684-395772 GCF_001515625.1 Sinocyclocheilus rhinocerous | reverse complement strand
CCCCCCCCCCCCACCTACAACCCCTGCCGGTACGAGACTCGAACCCGCAACCATTTGGGTTACGAGTCCGACTCTCTAACCATTAGGCCACGACTTCCCCCTTACAAATAACATGAATTTACTACAACCGTCTAACTTTGTGACCCCGTCAGCTGGTGCTTTACGAAGCTGCAATGGTTCACCTGTCCTGAAGTGACTCGAAGGTTGCAGTCTCTGACGGTTATGCGAGAGCTAATCACTGCTGATGGACAGCAGATCAGATGAGTGCTGGAAATCATGTCTTGTTTCCACTCAACCACCAAGAAGGCTCTGGCTGTTGAGAAAGGCCACGGCAAAGGCATTGCAAGCTGTTATTGTGTGTGAGCTTTTGTTATTTGCCATCGGCAAAGTTTAGTGCCAGACAAGTGTGGATTGTCTTTTGTCATCTATTGTAGTGTTTCTCACCTCACTTTTCAACAAATATCTTGTTGTACACTCAAGGCGAAGAGTGACATCTGAGTAAGAGTGTGTGCATTTTGCTGTGAAAACAAACAGTTGAAGCAATGCAGATTGTATTAGAGTGACAGAAGTCGTTGTATCATTACCATTACACAGCCCTCTGGAACACTTGATTCTGATTGGTCAATCACAACATTCTACAGTCAAATATTTGTATATAATGACTACTAAATGACATAACTGCATTACTGCGTTAGACTAACCGGAACTTGTCACAGCACTTACTGTACACATGATTGCCCTTTTGTTGGTTTGATTGCCTCTAATGTCCTCAATTTGCTTTGGATTACAGTGTCTGCTAAATGACTAAATGTAAATAATTTACCATTATCTCTTACGTAGCCATATTAATTTCTACAGTCTTATTCACTCTATCCGCTTCTACATTCTATCCACTTTTTTGATAAATAGCTGTCTACTATTTGCAAAATTGTGTACGTTTTTCTGTTTATTATTGTAAGAGTGATACTCTTACACTTCGAGACCACTTTGAATCAGGGTCCATGTCACTATTATTTAAAAATATAGTAATAATCTAAAATATTTACTTTGAAATAATGATTACTTAAATGAAAATATTGCATTAATTTTTTTATTTAACAAATTAAGCAGTATTTAACCAATGATTTAACAAATTAAAGTTGTTAAGCAGTATTGAAAAATAATAAAACAAATAATAAAACGCATAAGTATTAATAAATCATAAAATATTTTATAAACAATCATGCCATTTTTACACTTTATTTAAAAAATATATATTTTTAAATTTAGCGTATATAAATATATATTATTTAAATATATATATTAAATTATAAACTATAATAAATAAACAATGGAGAATAACAGACGTCCAAAAATAAGGTAATTCAATCTGGGTTTAGGAAAGTGCTAAATTAGCAAACACCGTTGGAATTCAAACTCTAGGATTTATAGTTGCAGGGAAATCTGCAGAAAGGTTTCTTGTATTTCATTTCATAAAGCGAATAAACTGGACAAAACTGCAGGGACATATTTCTCATAGAGACTAAATATGGGAGATGAAATTTTAAACAAATAGTTCATCTCATGACAGATTCAAGAATGTACACACACAGAGATATTTACTGGTACCTTATGGTATTAATTCAGTCAGTGATTTAAACTCCTACCATAATCCAATAAAATCTAATTTAGGCATTCAAGCAAAGTTTCCAGACCTGACACACTCACACACACACACACACACACACACACACACACACACACACTGTACTTTATTCAAACCACAGTCAAACTGGGCCAGTGCAAGGGAAAATGTACACCGATAGAAAAGTTTTCACTGAGCCGCTCCACTTTCACTATAACAGGAATGACGGGGAAGCTGGAAATTTACTTAGTATGTCTACAAAAAATACTATGTTGAATGCTATTTATTCAACCTTATTTAGCACAAATAAATCTTTCTACAGGAAGTGCGGTAGGCTGTTATTGTGGTGTGTTGCAGGTGTTTTTCTTTTTCCCCTTTCTATAGCAACTGCCTTTGCACAATTTAGTAAAAATTTTATAGAGTTAGCTTTACAGTCTTTTCTTATAAATATATCAGCAGCATTTTAAGCACAGCACAGCTTCCTCTGTCGCTCTCTCAGTCTACGTCTCTCTGTGCCTCAAGTAACTCCCAAGTTTATTGTGTAAGAGAGTAAAAATAAGCAGTATCTCTGTGGCAACCTTCTTGTGAATAATTCACCCTCTCTAACTGTGGAGAAAGATGGGGTGGAATGAAAGACAGAGAGAAAACTCTCTGCCATCAGAGGATGAACATGCTTTTACATTCCACCGGTTAAAATCCACACACACACAGATATGCAGAACCTCTTCTTCCCCTTCTCAAAAACTTTTATTTTGGATGCGATTAATCGTGATTAATCATTTTACAGCACTAATATACATACATACATATATATATATATATATTAAATATTACTTATATTTTTTAAATACATGTATGTGTGTGTATTTATCTTGTGAATAATTCACCCTCTCTAACTGTGGAGAAAGATGGGGTGGAATGAAAGACAGAGAGAAAACTCTCTGCCATCAGAGGATGAACATGCTTTTACATTCCACCGGTTAAAATCCACACACACACAGATATGCAGAACCTCGTCTTCCCCTTTTTATGGCCTTCCGTTACGAGATGGGAAACTTTAATGTTGCATTTGCTTTGAGGGAAAACCCTGACCGCTCCTCTGATCCTCTTGGCAGCTAAACTGGGCTGTGGATTGAAAAGTGAATGCTTGAAATGAGCTGAGTGTGGCTGAAGACATTTGTGGATTTATAGTCCTGATCCCCCACCCCTCTGCCGTCGCAGAAACAGGCAGTTACTAGAGAAGCAGTTCACGCATTAGTGTGAGTGTGTGCCACTGAAGAACTGTCGAAGTGTGTGTGTGTAGCCTTCGGGATAGCATTCTAACATACTGCTCTTAATATTGGTGTAGTATATACTGTAGTATGCATACTCTGTACGGTATGCATAGAATACTCTACATTTTCCAAAATGAGCAACATTCAGCACTGTTTGGAATACTGTAAGCTTAACTCATCCTTCCATTTCAGGAATGATCAAAGAAATTACATCTGTGATTTTTAACATCTCTTTTTTGATTCATTATGTGAAATTACTGTCAAAAATTAAGAAATTTTGACACAAAATGTAATCAGAAAAGCAAAATATAATAATAATAATAATAATAATAATAATAGTAGTAGTAGTAGAACTACAGTTGTTTTTATTCTTTTCAATTTATTTGGCCTTTTTTTAAAAGATTGTTCAATAATGTCTCAAATTTTAGCAGTGATCACTATATATACTGTATATATATACTGTGTACTGTTATACATTTATATATTCATATTCTTATATTTGATATTATATATAAATATATTTAATATATAAACATATATATTTTTAAATATATACATGCGTGTGTTTGTATTTATATATACATAATAAATATACACAGTATACACAGATATACACATGTAAACAAAAACTTTTATTTTGGATGCGATTAATCGTGATTAATCATTTTACAGCACTAATATACATACATACATATATATATATATATATTAAATATTACTTATATTTTTTAAATACATGTATGTGTGTGTATTTACATATACATATTAATATACACAGCGCACACACATATGTAAATACAAACTGTTATTACTCTATTTGACGGCCCTAAATATATAAATATAAATATAATATAAAATGATACATAAATTTGAAACCAATTTCAATCAGTAATTTCACAAATAATTACAAAGAAATGACAAGTAGAAAGATTTGTTAAAACTTACTCCAATAATCTTTGTTTTATTTACAATTATGTATACATTTATGAATACTTCAATGTCCTGCTGTGCTAAGCAGACTTAGTTTTGCAATGGATTCTACACCCAATATGCCAAATGAAATGCAAAATGAATCTTTGCATATGTGTATCTGAGTGTGGCTGTGGTGACCGGGGATCTGCATACAGTGTGTGAGTGTGTGTTGTAGGCTGATGCTAAGGGTTTTAGTGTAAGTTTGAATTACATTTCAACATGGCATCTGCATTACTTTTTAATGTCTTTCTGACCCACTTGTTTCTGAGTTGCAGTGAGTCACAGACACCATGTACAGCAACAAGATTACTCTTAAACATGTTTAAGAGTAATCTTGTACATAGTAACAGAGTAACATGTTTTTTTCATTTTTCACAAAGTCTTATCTTTTCCTCCCTGCCTTACTCATTCTTTCTCTTATTTTTCAGCAAATTCTAGAGCTTGAGAGGGATAAGACACCTAAACTTAATGCCAAGCTCATTTTTGAGGCTTTGTATTACCTGCAGATCAGCTTAATACTCAAGCGGTGCTGCATCACAACTACTTTGGTTCTTCCAGTGTCTCCATGTAGAAATGTGACTGGAACAGGTTTTTTAGTAGACCTGCATCTGTGAGGTACATGTCAAGTGATTGGTCAAGTGAAAGTGTTTTAGTTAATCTCAGTTTCACTTGCACGACACCATATGTTTATTAAGAGTCAGCACTGAGTAGTTTATGGAAAAAAATAATGGCTGTGTGTTCGATTGCTGAGCTGTGCAGAGATTAGTTAGCTTTAAACGGCCTATTCTTTAGTATATCCTCTTCCATTTAAGCCCTCCGTTAAGAGGCAATGATTTTGTGCCAGGTTCATTCTTTCTACCAGGCGTGGATACGATCCCTCAGGAGGAAGCTGGAGACGATTAGACGTCTGTTACTCCAGACCTATTAAAAATCCCTCAGTAAGAACCACATAAGGAAAAAAATAACAAAGAAACTTGACCTCCGCAAAACAACAATCACTCCATCAGCAGCAATGGCCTGCTTGATTTCACAGTACTTACTAAAGTAATATATTGGATCTTTAACTTTATTAATGAGGTCCATGTGTGTATGTATACAGAGAGAGTGAAAATATGATTTGTTATAGCTATATCTAAATATAATTACGAAACAAATGTCTTAAAGTGGAAATGTCTTCGTTTTTGCTCAGTGACTTGGACACAGACTCATTTGGTAGTTCCCGACATTTAAGGTCCCTGGATTATCAAAATATCTTGGACTGAAAGGTCAGTTCCATGTTGTACTAGATTTGCTGTATTATGTCGACCTCTGGAAAAATCTATAAAGATTGTCTGTTCAGGCTCAAAACAGAAGGCCTTAAGTTCACTGCTTCGATTGAGTGATTGTTTTGTGCATGTCGCTCAATAAATGTTAACCTCAACTTGTGCACTGTAATCGACCACAATAGTGATTCTATTCAGTTCCAGACAGGGTTATTATAGGTTTGAATTCAGTTTTTATTTTATTTTCAGTTTGTCCTTTCAGTGTGAAGTGTAGTTTTGGTTTACACTCTGGCATTTTTAGTTTTAGCATTTTTCATGTTTTATAAGTTTCATTTGTATTATAGTTTTCGATTTTGAGTTTTTTATAGTTTGTTTTTATTATAGTTTTAGCATTTTACTGTTATACGATACAGTATAATTCAAGTAGCATTTGTGAATGTTTCATGTTTAATGAAGGTGAGGTGAATCTCTGTTCTTTATCAAAAACTAACATTAATTTTTGGCCACATTTATTTTTTTGTAACTTTTTGGATACATAAAAAATAGTAATTAATTTTTTACCCCAGTTATATTACTTTTTATTTATTATTATTATTTTTATTAGTTTTTATTAACAATATTATCACTGGTTCCAAACAATCTTGTGGTATTTTCATGTTTAATGAAGGTAGGTTAAAATTTGAAAACTTCATTATTTATCAGAAACTAACATTAATTTTAGCTTTTTAAATTTTTAGTTACTTTTTTGTTTCATTAAAATTAGTTTTATTTTAAGTACATTTTACACATTTATATTAGCTTTTATTTGTAGTTTAATTAAGTTTTTGTTAGCGATATTAGCATCGGTTCCAATCACTGGGAATGTTTTGAAATGACAGTGTTACATACAGTACATACTATAGAATATTACCTGTTTTACTGTGAATAGAGTGCTTTTGTCAGGACTAAATGTTGAATTAATTAGCAAAAACGTATTCACAAATTCCCACATACATGCTTCTTTTTATTCTACCCTTGCACTAAAATCATGCTGAACCAGAAACACACATGCTGTGACCACATTATGTTCTTCTGTATCTTCTACAGCTGAGGTGATCAAAACCCAACACATATGGCAGCCATGCTGTGGTGATGCTCGCTGTATCATTAGTCTGGCACTCCTACAGTGAAATCTGCAGGTACTTGCTTCTTCTCAATGACTTTCAGACCTCTAGTACGCCTGCATATGTTCTCTATTATAACAGAGGCTCAGAGGATTCGCTCCACATGTCAGAGTTCTTCCTGTTAGTTGCAACGCTGTGGGTGAGAGACCTGCGCTGACTGCTAGTTCAAGTTGTGCTCTAGGCACTACTGTGATGTTTTGCTTAGTATTTTACCCCATCTGTGTTCTTCAGGAGGGCTCTCATATCATTGCTGGTGGGTTTTGACCCCTTTGTCTGTAGATACAGTATGCAAAGAATCAAACTCTTCCTTTATTAGAGTTCCAACTCCGGTTCAATAGCGTTGTAAAATGTTACTTCATTGCTTATCAATTTTGAATTCTTGGAAATCTCAGAATGGAGCCTTTTTTGCAAGGTTCATTCTTGATGTTTTGGGCACAAATGAGGTATGAGAAAGAGCTTGCACAAACACAAACTTCTGCTGCTGTAAACAACAATCAATACTTAAAATAATATTTTAACATTCTAAAGCCATACAGTAGTTTTCTATGAAGTACAGACCTAAATGTATTTCATTATTCACTGATAATATTGACTTCCATTGAGCTGGTAACCACTGTGAACAGATCATTGAGTCAGTGATTTGAACCCAAGAACCGGATCAGTCAGATTCAGGAATGAGTCATTCAGGCTATTTTTGTGAACTGCTTCATTGAAAAAAATCTGACTCAGTGATTTGTTCATGTATTTTACATTTACATGTTTTCCTACAATGTTGGCCTGTTCTTTACACAAAGCTACCGTATGACTTCTAGAGACTTGGAGTATATTTTAGTCACATAGACTGCTTTTAAAAATGTATATAATAGTTTTATTGTGATTTTGAGTTCTTTTTGAAGCTTGAAATATTTGGACCCCATTGTAACTGCATGGAAAAACCTTCTTTATTGATTATTATTTCGTTCTTTTAACTTTCTTTCTTCCTTTTATGTTCCACAGAAGAAAGAAAATCATATGGACATATGGAGTAAAAGATGACAGAATTTTTTATTTTTGGTTGAACTATTACTTTAATCTATAGTCGACTATTAGGAAAGACAAGCCATGTAGAAAATTAGTTTCAATGCAAAGAACATTGTAACCAAAAGCTCTTTCTTCACAGCTCCTCATTTGTATCCCGAACACCAAGAACGAAACTTGCAAAAACAAAACTTGTTATTTTGCCATTTCTAGTCCCCATTCTGAGAGGTAGACCTGTAGAGACGGAGCAGCATTCTCCCAAAGAGAGAAAATCACCAGAGCCACTATAAATCAAACCGGGTGAAGATGACATGAACAAGCTGCTCTGTGCTCAAACTCTCCTCTTTTGTGTGTGGCTCTGGTAACAGGGCTATAAATTAGACATAGTGCTCTCATTGCTAGTCTAATATGGACCAGCGGTTCCGAAACCAATGCCCTGTGGCTGTGAAATCTGTGCACGAGGCTCATTCATCATCTGGATTTTTTAATCCGTTGAAATAGACTGATGTCAGCATTTGCATCTAAGTTCACTCCCGGATCACTCGTGTTTGCTGCTTTGGAGAAACCAAAGTAATAAAAGCTGATGTAAGTATGACTTAATAACTAATAATGTGGGGTTACACTTGAGTGAATGCAAATAGGGGCCAGCACATGGCACATGGGTGCACACTCACACACTACCAGTGCCGTGCAGAAGCAAAAATCCCAACTCGATTCCCGGCACCTGGTCCTCCCACAATATGAGATCCTGTCAAACAGCAGCTGTATGAAGGCAG
>NW_015642053.1:375013-387647 GCF_001515625.1 Sinocyclocheilus rhinocerous | reverse complement strand
ACCAATTTTAGAGTAAAACCTGATATGTAAAATATTTATTATATATAAAATAAAATAAAATTAATATAGTGCATTTTCTTTACAGCAAATTTAAACTACCATCACTTTTTGATACTTTAATGTTTTTTAAAAATTCCACTTTTGCAACAGTCTGCTGATTTTCTTCTTTAAAAAGAGACCAAAACTTATGTCTGTATTCCAAAGTGTTCATAAATTACAACAATTTAATTATGGATAGTGCACCTGCAAGCCTATTTTAAAAAATGGGGGGTGACAGTTAAGGGGAGTTAAACTGTACTTTTATTTTGTTGCGTATTTATTGCATTTTGATCTAAGTGTACTGACCTACTTTTGTGTTATCCATCCAAAATTTTGCAAATTCCGTGACATTCCACGTTATTCAGTAAATTCCGTTTTTATGACTGGATTGCACGATTCTGTCCGTGTTTTCCGTATCGCGGAAATCACAGAGCCCTACATACTGTATATAACATGCAAATTGTACCGTCTGTCCTTACAATGTAAAATCTGAATGCGAATTGGAGTATCTGTTATGTAAAATATTTATTATATATAAAATAAAATAAAATTAATATAGTGCATTTTCTTTACAGCAAATTTAAACTACCATCACTTTTTGATACTTTAATGTTTTTTAAAAATTCCACTTTTGCAACAGTCTGCTGATTTTCTTCTTTAAAAAGAGACCAAAACTTATGTCTGTATTCCAAAGTGTTCATAAATTACAACAATTTAAGTATGGATAGTGCACCTGCAAGCCTATTTTAAAAAATGGGGGGTGACAGTTAAGGGGAGTTAAACTGAACTTTTATTTTGTTGCGTATTTATTGCACTGATGTCAGCATTTGCATCTAAGTTCACTCCCGGATCACTCGTGTTTGCTGCTTTGGAGAAACCAAAGTAATAAAAGCTGATGTAAGTATGACTTAATAACTAATAATGTGGGGTTACACTTGAGTGAATGCAAATAGGGGCCAGCACATGGCACATGGGTGCACACTCACACACTACCAGTGCCGTGCAGAAGGGAAATCCCAACTCGATTCCCGGCACCTGGTCCTCCCACAATATGAGATCCTGTCAAACAGCAGCTGTATGAAGGCAGACATTGTTCTGCTCTAAAGGCAACAAAACCTGTCTGGCTGTGTTGAAATCAGGACAGGGACAATGACTGGTCTTCAAGACCAGTTAATAAAACAAATATTATATGTTCTATAATCTAATATAAGACAATCATATAAAACCAATGCAAAAATTTGCCTAAACTTGCATATATAGGGCCCTATGACAGTTTTTTCCAAATTCTGTTTTTCTGGTAATTTGTCTTGTAAATATTCCTTTAAAAACAATCTTTTAATAATTATTTTATTATTATTAGTAGTAGTAGTACTATCATAAGTAATATTTCTGTCACGGACATTGCGTTACCATGGAAATGGTACTTTATTTAAAACTTCCACTTTTGCAACAATCTGCTGATTTTCTTCTTTAAAAAGAGACCAAAACTTATGTCTGTATTCCAAAGTGTTCATAAATTACAACAATTTAATTATGGATAGTGCACCTGCAAGCCTATTTTAAAAAATGGGGGGTGACAGTTAAGGGGAGTTAAACTGTACTTTTATTTTGTTGCGTATTTATTGCATTTTGATCTAAGTGTACTGACCTACTTTTGTGTTATCCATCCAAAATTTTGCTAATTCCGTGACATTCCACGTTATTCAGTAAATTCCGTTTTTATGACTGGATTGCACGATTCTGTCCGTGTTTTCCGTATCGCGGAAATCACAGAGCCCTACATACTGTATATAACATGCAAATTGTACCGTCTGTCCTTACAATGTAAAATCTGAATGCGAATTGGAGTATGAGTCAAGAAAATACTATTTCAGTCATTCTGCTTCAAAATTGCTGTTCCTTTGTAATTATTTGTGAAATTTATCAACAGTTTCTGAGTGAAAACGTTTTCAAAACCATTTTTTTCAGTGTAGTTGTCATATATTATGATCGTCTAGCCCATTTTGGACATAAAAAGCATACAGAAGAAACGTGTTTAAACAATCTGTGCAGGGTCGACCTGGTCATGGTATTTCTTCAGGAGCCAGAGGTTTAATTCCTTTTTATATCCGAATACAGATGTTTTGGTGTCTGCATCACTTTTATTGACATATTTAGGCCAATAACTACGAGCTAAAAGGAGGCAGAGGCCGAGGAGTGCGGTTTGGGAAGGGATGAGAGTAGGGAAAATGGAAGATGATAAAGAAAAAAAGTGAAGGCTTAGGGATGAACCATCAAGCACTTTATGGAAGAGTGAGGAGCAAAGCTGATTACACAGAGTCTGCTCTCTCTCTAAGTCCCTCTCTGGTTGTCTTAAACTTTTCTTCTCTTACTGTAAGCTATAATCTTTATTTCTTCCTCGTTTAATTTCTGCTCTTTCATCAGCCTCACTTGCACTTCACTGTCACTCTCTCTCTCTCTCTCTCTCCTCTTCCCGAGCTCTTTCCATGTGATTATACTTGAGTCTGTTCTTCACTCAGTCTCTGTTCCTCATCAGTTCTCTCTCTCTCTTTCTGTAAGACTCTTATACTTTGAGCTCTACTAACACAAAAGACTCCCATCCTGCTCTGCCTGTCATGGTGCCAAGCTGCGAGAGACATAGCAGCAGTCTGCTCACAGCACTTCCCTGTGCTGCTACAGCCTGCCATCATACAGACTTCTCAGCACAGATTAGCATGTTTAAAAATGCCATTTTATCCCATGCTTCATATAAACTCATTACAGTGCTTGCAAGGCAGCGCTAGACTGATATTCCTTAAACATTCTGCTTAGGGGTTTGTTTTGGACAATATTAAACGTCTGAAATTAATTCACCCCAAACATACAGACTTGACTTTGTAGATACTGCAAAGATATTTTGTAGATATGCAGATGAGCAGTTTTCTTGTATACTTTATTCATTTCTAGAGGAATAGTTAACTTAAAAATAAGAATTTTAAAGGTTTTATTTTAATATGAATAAATTTTTTATATTAATACATTTATTTAAATACATATTTGTATTTCAATACATTTATTTATTCAAAAAGTACACATTTAGCATGCAAAAAATGTCTATGGTGCCAGTTGGCGTCAGTGACATCCATTGGTTCATAATGTCATTAGTTCTCAAGTGCATTTTAACCAAATCTTTCCTTTCATATATCTATTTAAGCATCTGCAAAGATGGTGTCGGGTCATGTTGATTCTCACATAAAGCTCACAGAAAATGAGTAATTTGATTATATAATTTGATGAATTGATTTGATTAAACCTATCTTACCTGAAACATTAACACCTTGCAAGTACTTACAGCAAATACAGTTACATATACTTTCTATTCCTTCTTCATAGATTTCTTGTTCAGTATAGCATTTTCAGAAACAAACAACCAGCAGTGTGTTAGCCATCATGAGGTCGATTAGAAGTCTGTTGCTTTAAATATTTGATGGGATTTCATCTCCCTTTCCTCTTTATATATTGGGCTGAACAAGTAATGTGCCTCGTAATAATGTGTTCGCACGGTAATTTATCTGAACGAGGAGTTCGAAGAAAGGCAGCAGGGCTAGAAAATGGGAAAAAAGGGGTGGGTTAATGTGCCATTTCCATTTTGGAGGCCTTTTTTTTTGCATTAGCCATTAAGTAAATAGCCCAAGGAAGAAATGGAGCTGCGTGCACCTCGTTCACATCCAACAGCGACTGAATCATGCGGTACAGGTGACCGTGACGATAAAATGAAAGAGCAAAACTATCTGCGGCAGTTGTGTTAGTATGTTTAATATGCAGGAAGATTGAAAAAGAGGGGAAGAGATGAACAGGACGATGAAGAAAGCCTTTGTGGTTTGTAACGGTGTCTGAACTGAGCAGTGGTTGGACTGGGATCGAACCCAGATTCAACAGAACCGAAAAATATGCGGTGAACCCACGTTAAAAAGAAATATATGTCCTTGGAGAATAGAAACATGTAGAAATACCTCTTCCTTTTTCCTACAGTGAAGGCAAACCCATGCCGCTGAGTAGAAACGGTTCACTTGCTGATAGGAGGGTGTTGTGAAAAGCTGTCAACAATGGTTAGGTTTCCGTACGGCACTGTTATTTAAATGAAGAGGAGAAGATGAGGAATGGATTACAGGAGGATGCTGTTGTAAGGCTTCAACAAAAGACCTATTGAGAACTCGGCTTTTGTCTTGGAACAAAATGGAAAGATTGGTTTTTGATAGAGTGGCTATTTGGAAAATAAGCCAGTTTTGCAAATAAAAAAAACAATGGAAGTATTAAAGTTTTGAATGTTGGCGAGCTTAAGGGTCACGGAGCCTGTCCTGTTAAACAAAAGACTGGAAATTTTAACGCAAAACTGACATCTAAGTGAATGATGATGCTTCTTTCTGTGGTGTATTTATTCACAATCGGAGTTATCGGTCTTATAACTAATGTGCTTATTCCAAAAAATAACTCTTACTTTCGACTCTATAAGCTGCACACTCTTCATGGCAGTGATTATAAATGAACAGTTGTCTATGTGTCACCCATAATGGCATACGGGGGTGTTTGGGTGGGCCGTCCTGATATGTTAACTCACCTAATCAATCAGAGAGATTTTACTCAATTTTTTCATACTGATGCAATCGCTCCTCAAAACACATTAGCATAATGGGAGAGTGCTGAAGGAAGATAATGTGTGAATTTTTGGGGAGTCGAGAGAGAGAGATTGAGTGAGGAGGCCATGCTTGAAAGACAAATGCCCCACACATACCAAACAGAGTCTATGAATAAAAACGGGGCGTGAAAAGAACGATTAGAGATCGAAATGGATTATAATGAGGACGGGATCACTGCATGAGCATCGCTCAAGAAAAAAACATTTCCCAAAATATAGAGAATAAAATGCGTATTTATTTAAATCTGACTTTGTTCCCTTTTTTTTTATGGTAAAAAGGTTTTTTTTTTTTTTTTTTTGCGTTTCACAGAAAAAATGTCCTGTGGGTTTGGAACAACGTAAAAATTTGTAAATGTAAACATTTTCTATAGTGTTATTTTGGTGTTATTTATATACTGTTGCAGTATTTATTCATGTTGAATTAGCTTTTATTTTTATATTTTCAATTTTAGCTTAAGTTTTAGTAATATTGTGGTTTCGTTTTTGTATATTTTGTTTGCTTTTATTTATGCATTTATTCGATTTTTTATTTTAGTTGCCAAGGCATTTCTAATTTCTTTAAATGTTTTTTTAATTATTTAATTTTTAATTAATATTTAATAGTTTTAGCTGTAATACTACAGTACATACTAATATTTCATAACTTATAAATTATAAATACTGTGTCCTACCCAACATGTAACTTATAATCAATATAGCATAGTAACATAATGGGTTTTGCATATATCCATAAAACTGCAGTGATCACAAAAAAATCAGCTTTGATTTGACATAGTTTACATATAAGAATTTCAAATGGCACATTTCCATCAAAGAATCATAGTTAATCCTCTGTGATATTATATTTCTCCAGTCCCTGTTTGAAATGAGATGCATTGCTCAGCTATGCCGTCCAAATTATTAAGAAGAATTAGATTAAAAAGATTCCAATGATTATTGCAGAATAACTGAATCTCTGATGAAAACAGATGTGTCGTCTCTGAGATCAGCACAGAAAAATACAGCCATCCCAGCACATATTTCACTTATCTCTCTAATGAAATACACTGCAGTATTAACAATACTTCATTTCATGTCTCACGGTTGTGTAGTAGGCTAAGCACATTTTGAGATTTTCGAACAATGCGTTCGGAGCAGCCTTCTTCCTTCACACACCCAGGAGAGGTTTAAATTTCTCCAGATGTTAAGAGAAACGAAGCAGGTAGGAAAGATTCTGTATTACAGATTTTCTTATCTGTGCAAAACTCACCGCCACGATGATAGTGTGATGTATGTGGTGTGAAGGTATTCTGGATGACTTCTAGGGCGTTGCAAGGGTATTCTGGGTGGTTGCTTACTGGGATAGATCAGAAGAACTCGCGTCAAGTCTGGATTTCAGTCTATGAGATTTTTCCCCACCTGTTTTATTGCCTGACATGCATAAACCATATGTCTGATCAATTAGAAAAATAAGGGTCAGGGTCTGAGGTTTTCTAGTGATAGTTGAAAGGAATTTGAAGCACCAATATCTAGACAGGACTTCTGAGTCTGCTGCTCTTTCCTCTCTGAGTGGCGGAGGTTGTTAAGGCCCTGATGGTCTGATCTGGCCAGACGTCAGAGCATTGATGTGTGGGATTGTTTGTGTGCTGCTCAGAGTGACATTAGGTGTGGTGGGAGGGCTTGAAGCCTCATTTGAGTTAATAAAATGTCTCAAAATAGTTTGTGTAATGGAATTATGGTTGTTGCGGAAACTCTGGGAGGCCTCAATTAAGGTGATAAGCAAATGAAAATAAATTTCCCACAATGGTCCGCCTCTGTACAGTAAACAGCGGGAGGAAACAGGAAGTGATCTGAGGAGAGATTTTTAAAAGTGGACATAAATCTCCATATTACTGTACAGCGCTCTTCCAAGCTGTTTTCCCAAAGGTCTCTTGCTCTGAACAAAAGAAGGATTTGAAACTTCCTCCTCAGAGATAAAATAAGGAGTAATGTATACTTCCAGTAGACTATGGCTAAATATAACTTGAGTTCTGTGAATTTGATAAACTAATGTGGATAAGAAAAGACCATGGCCTCTCGAACTGATCAAACTGCAGTAGAGCATGATGATTTACAACAAGTGGCTGACAGATTCATTTTTTGACTTATGATTCCTTACCTTCTTCTAAAGTAATACTTTATTGTTACTGTGTTTGTATTAATTTGTTTACTACACTTCAGTGCATTAGATAACAAAATAAGAAAGAAAGTGGCATCTGAATACAAATGAATCTCAAGCTTTTCTCAGTTCTCTTCATATTCAGTTCTTTTTTTAAAATACATTTAGATGTATTTTTAATTATCAAATTAATTATTTATCAATAAAAACTGTTTTTTAAATATATTTTTTGAAAATATATTTATTACGTTTTATATTTATATATATATTTTTTTTTTCTTGAAGTGAAAGTATAAGTGAATATTTTTGTATAATAGGTGCCACTTGGTTTGATATTTTGTTAATGACATTCATACTTTTTTAAGTGGCTAAAATGTCCAAATACTTTTTGAGACCACTTGAACAGTGAATTGGAGTCAACATTCAAACAGCGAGATGTTTTTCAAGTACTAACTACTTTTATTAACCAGATACAGTGGAAACATCCTTACTTGGGACAGTAGCTGAAGGGTGTGTCTCTCAAGAGGATGAAGGAATGAGAGATTTAAAGGACCTCAGAGGCATAGCAGTTCTCAGGGTGTCCTGTTTCGGGAGGATGTCATTAAAAACACTCTCTTCCTGTCTCATCTGTCCAAGCTCTGTAAATATTCTGTCACACTCACTCTCAAAAGAATGACATAGATATACTATAGTAGTCTGAGTATTATTAAATGTTCAAGGCTTGTAGGCGAGGTCCTACAAGCTATTGGTTTCCGTTTGACTTTTGTTTGACTCCACTGAACAAATGAGAAATTTGAAATGAATCAATTTCAATCTAATGCAGTTAGTAGTTTTTAAAGGGGTCATATGATGCTGCTAAAAAGAACATTATTTTGTGTATTTGGTAAAATTAAATGTGTTTATGCGGTTTAAGGTTAAAAAAACACATTATTTTCCACATACTGTACATTATTGTTTCTCCTCTATGCCCCGCCTTTCTGAAACCAGGATCAGGAAACAGTCCTCCATAAAATGTGCTGCACACATCTGAATATTTGGGTTGAACTGTTCTGGAACAGTGTTGTAAATACAACTTAACCACTGATTTGTAGTTGTGTCCTCTTTTGACAACGAAACACACAGCATCTTCACAACATGGCGGCGGCGGTAGCAGCCAGCAACAATAAAGTTACGCCTTCTTTCTTTGCGTGAACATTTGGGCGGTGTTATGCAAATCTTCCCACATCGTGACGTAGACATGTGGGGGCGTGTTTGAATGAGGCGTTTTAGAAGGGCGTGGACGAGTCTTAACTTTTATAAAGAATATTTCTTTGGGTTTGAGACTTTAGTCTTTGCAACTTTAGGGATCTTATCTATTCACGAACAGCTTGTAACACTCCAAAGAGAAAGGAAAACTTGAAATCGCATCATATGACCCCTTTAACTACACAATAGTTCAAAAAGTTACTGGCCAGTGATTTTTATTTTTATTTTTTTTTGTTAAAATAAATTAATACTTTTATTCATTAAGTACAATAAAGTTGAGTTTCTTGAGCACTAAATCAGCAATATTAGAATGATTTCTGAAGGATTTTGTGGCAGCGAAGACTAGCATAATGACTGCTGAAAATTCAGCTTTGCCATTACAGGAATAAATTACATTTAAAAATATATTAAAATAGAAAATAGTTATTTAAAATTGTAATATTATTTCACAATATTACTGATTTAATTGTATTTTTAATCGATAAATGCAGCCTCGTTGAGCATAAGAGACTAGTTTCAAAAACATGAATAAATCTAACTCTAAACTTTCAAATGCCTGAGTACAGTACCTCATGCTAAATATGCAAGTTACAATTGTCAAGTAATATTTCTGTCCACACTGCAGAAATACTCCCCTGTCTTCCATTGTACAGACAAACAGGTAATCCCATCCCATGTTATTTCATGAAAACATTGGGACACTCAAAGAAAATATTGCAATAGAAATTGAAACACTTGGTACACTTGGAAAACCAGGAAATGTCAGAAATTCCAAAAGTGCGACTGGAAAACTCATGGAAATTAATAAAATCTTAAAAGGTTATGGAAAAGTCATGGGCATTTATATAGTCTACAGTATATAATTTTTTCTTAGGCTAGAAATTACTCTTTGTGACTGCACAAATTTTAAAAAGCTTTTATTAGTCATCTCAAATGACTGGAAAAGTCATGGAAATGTCTATACTCTATATACATTTTTCTAACCGTTTTAGACTTTGTAAGTATGATCTCTCGAAAATGATTTCTAAAAATCCATGACTAAGAAATGACTGGAAAATCATGGACATTCACTGGTCAGAAAATGTGGAAAACCTGTAATTAAAGTAAGCAGAAATCAGTCTTAGTGTTTAATCCTTCCCTTTGGTATCGTCCTGCTTGCTTGGTTTCTCAACAAATACAGCACCTTTTTTCACTTTATTGCGAGTCTAATCGATGCCCCATAAATGCTTAATTTTTCACAAACAAGAAAGCAAAACAAGCAAAGAAGTGCTTCTCCTCCATCACTTAGACACTGCGTTCTGTCAAAGTTCCTCCAGACTGTTTAATGGCGAGTCAGGGCTGGTTCCATTAGCAATTAGAAGTGTTCAGTTTGGGACTCATTAAATTACTGGACCTCGTCAGAGGAGTCTGTGGTTACAGTATCCATCACAGGCCGTTCAGAGGCCTACACTCTATCTTTATGCAAAAGAGCCAAACTCTGCCAGCGGGCTTCATTCATCAGCGCTCCGGTGCCAGAGCGGGTCACTCTCTCCTGATGACTGATTCGTCTGCTTGCCGTAACAACTAGTAAGGGCAAGCTTGCGTCTGGCTGAACATATATTCATAAAGAGGATGAATGAATTCAACAAACATATGCTAAGCACATAGACGGCTCATGTTATATGTCTAGATGGTGAATTATTTGCAAAAGAACATCTATTGGATCAGTCCAGTGAAAAGTGTGCGGGGAATTATGAGACTCTTTAAATCACAACAGGGATCATCTTTTGAAACGTATGCGGAATACTTAAGAACAAAGGAAAGAATGTTGGAACATCCCAACCTGCTAATTTGGTGTCATAAATCTACGGATATTGTGGTCGGGATTATGCTGTTCAGACTAACACCTTAAACACCTAAACATGGTTTATTGCACTGTGTACAGTATTTAACAGTGCTTGTATGTTTACAGAGACTGTGACCACCTGAGAGATTTCACCGCAAGAATAAGGATTAATACAGAGCGTCTAGCATTCACATGTGAGGTATGATGTTTTTCTTTACCACAGACGTCTCTCTTTTTCTCTGTTTTGCGTGTTTGTGTGGGAGATCAGCCCAGTTGGGCTGAGACTGCCAACCCTCAAGTGTCTGGTACTGGGGCTGTGGTGTGCGCGGGTCTTCTTGCATGTTTCTGTAACACTGGATTAGACAGAAAATGCCATGATACATTTCCCAAATTCATTTCTACAGTCAAAACAATCTGCCGTGAACATGAACACATCAGTGGCTAAGAATAAAATCAATATGTGCACATAGTGTGGATTGTGTTGCATGTGATTGGAAGTACAGCAGACTTATGACAAGGCTTGTCTTATGGATGTCAGACTTAGAAAAATTGTGTTATTTGATAGTATTGGCTACTACTCAATTTATACGGTTTTCAAGAGTTGTTAGAATTATGGTAATTGTGGGAACTTGGAGATTGCCTTCAGAATTGCTAGTTCCCTTTCAGTCGATCACTCCCAGTCACGTCGGTGACCGACGAATTGGGATCTCGCTTAGAGAGACTAATCCACTTCGAGTGTAAACAAAATGAGCCAATGCACATTGGCATGCGATGATTGCATCCAGCTGCCGCTGATCGCAGCACGAGTGTAACTAGTCAGCAGGTGCAACGCATACTCAGCTTTTCGCTTTGGAGCCGAGCGTTTTGCTCCTGACTGCTCTACTGAGTGAAGAAGACTGAACGAGTTCAGCGCACTCTTTGGAGCTCTTGGTGTTGGCGGTACGGCACTTCAGTGGTGGTGGTTTCTCATGTCGAGTGGGTTGCACACATCAGGCTGCACTACCCCCTGTTTGTGTTGCAGGCGGCCATCTCCCCTGTGCACTTCAGCATGCTAAAAGAGCTTTTTCCCTAAAAGAGCATTCACGGGTCCGTCTTTTTAAAGATGACGTTGCGTCTGGCAAACTCGACGTTTTGTCTTTTTAAAGACGACGTTGCGTCTTGCTATAGACTCAATGCATGACTTGGATCCGGAAATGATGACTATGCTTTTCCGGGCCGACGAGAGGGTAGGGCTCGAGTGGAGACCTCCACCGTATCCCGAGCCCTCAAGTTTGGACGACTGGGTTCTCGGGGTAGTTTGCGCTGGTTCTCAGCGCCCTGCCCCAGTGCCTTTCTTTTGTTTCCAAAAATCTCGACAAAGAAGCGGTTTTCTCTGTCTCTGGGTCCCAAGAGGGCATGGGGAGTTGCGGACGGACCAACACCGGACCACACTCATCCTCCTCTCAGTAGCGGGTGGTTCAAGAGCATCATCAAAGGCCCTACTCACGCACCCTCTGCCAGACCGTGGAACCAGGTAAGCATTGCACCGCACACTCAGACCCCTCTTCGGTCCGCCCACGAGCCGGGTCCCTGCGTTCCACCTCGCTGCCCCACCGCGGGTACGTCGGTGGTCCCTCTGGTCCCGCTTGTATGGTGTCTGGGTGCCTGGTAGCGCTACCCAGCCCATCTCGCTGGCTCCTGCGGACCATCTGACTCGGCTATGCGATTCAGTTCACCCGGAGTCCTCCCAAGTTCAGGGGCATCCACTTTACTTCAGTGAAGGCTGCAGATGCCCCTGTCTTGTGTGCAGACATCGCAGTCCTACTGAGAGAGCCGGTCCCTCCAGCCGATATGAAGACGGGGTTTTACAGCCCTTACTTCATTGTACCCAAGAAAGGCGTGGGTTACGACCAATCTTGGATCTGCCTGTCTTGACAAAGACATGTGTCTTCACAAGCTACTGTTCAAGACGCAAACGCAGAAGCACATCTTCGGAAGCATCCGTCCCCGAGATTGATTTGCAGCGATCGACCTGAAGGACACATACTTTCATGTTTCGATCCTTCCATGCCACAGGCCATTCCTGCAGTTCACGTTCGAAGGACAAGCATATCAGTACATGGTCCTGCCCTTCGGGCTGTCCCTGTCGCCCCGTATTTTCACGAAAGTTGCGGAGGCAACGTTCCGGTTCCAAGTGGGACGGGTACATTTTCTCAGTGTTATCCAGTCTCACTGGGTGGGTAGTGCTATGACAACAGTGACTGGCCTTCTTGGTGCGAGCCCAGGCCTACACCAAAAAGGGGTGCAGGAGGCTCGCACAAGATACTGGAAGAGGAAGCATCTATGGCGCTTTGGTAGGGATCCCAATTCGTCGGTCACCGACGTGACTTGAAGTGACAGAGTGAAAGGGAAAGTCTCGGTTATGTATGTAACCTTCGTTCCCTGAAGGAGGGAACGGAGACGTCACGCCCCGTTGCCACAGCTGCTGTACCGTAGGGTTGGGACGGTGAGGAAATTTTCCCACCGGTTAATCGACGTGTGACAACACCGGTAATACCGGTATCACCGTGGGGGCGGGGCGTTCCCTCTTTTCCTAGCTTTCCTTCGCTTTTAAATAGCTTGTAAAAGCGGCGTGCGCATTTTACTTTCACTTTGAAATAGCGGCAATTCGGCGTAAAGCAATTGTTTGTTTTTAGTTTGTTTGAATTTTCCCTCTTTTCCTCGCTTTCCGTCG
>NW_015642053.1:366936-374935 GCF_001515625.1 Sinocyclocheilus rhinocerous | reverse complement strand
GACTGTCGTTCGGCACGCTGCATTGAGCAGCCGCGTTCAGTTTTTAATTGTAGTGTCTGTTCTTTTACTGAACTAAAAGATTTTTATTTAAAAAAAAATCAAACCGACGGTGGGGGTCGGTGACGCGGTGGGCAAGTGACGTAACCGGTGTTGCGGCTTAACACCGGTATCACCGTCAGTACCGTCTATCGCTGCAAAGCCTACTGTACCGCCGCTGAGCGGCCGGGTCACCGGCTCGACTCCTCAGCGAAAACCTGAGTATGCGTTGCACTTGCTGCCTAGTTATACTCGCGCTGCGATCAGCGGCAGCTGGATGCAATCATCGCATGCCAATGTCCATGGGCTCGCTTAGTTTACACTCGAAGTGGATTGGTCTCTCTAAGCGAGATGCCAATTCGTCGGTCACCAACGTGATAGTTAGTACACCGACGTGGTTAGTCGTTTCTAAACACTTACACAACTTAAAACTGATCTATACTGATCTATACCTTTTTCCTGAGTAACTGATGAGGGCCTCATTGATGGATTCTAACTTCCGTTTGGATGCTCTGGTGTTCCGGTTTCCATAGAAATCCATGTTAAAATGAGGTAAAAGGATTGACTAAACTAAGTAAACTGAAACTTTTTGAATATAACTAAATATACAAATGTGCACAGGGTTAAGCTGTGACGGATGAGACTTCCGTGTTCAGGAAAAAGGTTTATATGTGGCTTTGCTAATGGTAAAAAATTCAGAAATTCTCTTCAAACTGTTCTTTTTTGAATTTTTTTTTAGATTTTTAGTTTTTTTCAATATCAAATTAATTATTTATTAATTTTAAAATGAATTAATTCGATTTTTATGTTTAAAAAATATATTTACTACATTTTATATTTATACTCTTTCTTGAAATGAAAGTATAAGTGAAAAGGTTTGTTTAATAAATGCCACTTGGTTTGATATTTTGTTATATCTTGGTATATTTTGGTATATTTTGATAGTTTAATTAATGGTAAAAAATACTTAATCACTAAATGATTTTTAATAAAAAACAGTAAATTAATAGATTTATTTATTAACCCAGATTTAATAAATAATTAAAACAATAATACATTTCCTTATTTTGTTTTGTTTTGGGCCAAGCACCGAAGGTGCGATGGCACCTATTGTATCCGTTGGCGTTCTTTTTCTTCTTCTTCTTCTTCCGTTACTTCTTCCGCTCTTGAGTCTATGGCAGCCCATAGAACCGCTTGCGGGAAAGTTGTGAAATTTGGCACACTGATAGATGACAGTCTCAACATTAACCATAGCAAATTTGGACTCGCTAACTCAAACTCTGTAGCGCCACCACTTGTCCAAAGTTTCACTCATGTTTATGCTAGCAACTTTTGAAACGTAAGGCACAGAAGGAAAATTCTTTCTTCTGAATCCTTGGCTAATGCCGAGTCGAAACGCAAGGTTTATTTTTTTTTCACTATTTTTAATAGTTCGAAAAACCTACTTTTTCGAACTCGTCCTAGATGGTTTGTCTGATTTTCACCAAAATTGTCTCAGATCATCTTCAGACCATGCTGGCAAAAGTAATGGAATTCAAGTTGATTCGTCAAACCGTTCTCTAGTAATACGCGGACAAATTCTACGAAAAGCATGCAAAAATGGATGTGAGGCTATATCTCCGCAACGGTTTGGCGAGACCAAACTTGGTGTGTGTTATAACAAGCATGACCTGAGGCTACCTGTTTCGGCGCTGTGCCACCTAGTGGTCAGGAGAAATTAAAAATGGCTATTTTTGCTTATAAACTGTGAATGGTTTGGCCAAAAATCACAAAACTGGTCTCTTTAGATTCGGTGGAGCATACCGAGTCGAACCATAACCAATTTTTGTCATCCATTTTGGGCGTCAGCCATTTAGAATTTTGTCGTAAAATGCTGTATTTTACAAACGCATTGATGTATCGTTACGAAACTCTGTATGCATCTTCGACACCATGCCCTGATGGTACTCAAAAAGTCTGGGGGCAGCCCCACTTTGTGGTCAAAAGTTATAATGAAGTTTCTAAAAATGCTAATAACTTGTGGTTACGTTAGCCTATTGTAATGGGACCGATGTTTGTAGATTCCCTGGATCATGCCGAGATTGTCGATACCAATTATGCCAAAATTGGCCGAACTTCCTTTCCGCCTTTTTGATTCATGTTGAAAACCTACTTTTTCAAACTCCTTTGACTCGGATCATCTTCAGACCAAGCTGGCAAAAAGTTATGGATTTTGTGTCGATATACAAAATGGTTTTCATTTAGGTTTTGATCAACGAATTTGCTGAAAAGATGCCAAACTGAGGCTGTATCTCTGCAAAGCTTTTTTACATATTTACACCACACTTTGTATGTGCCATTGACACCTCACACTGACCAGGCCACATAATTTTGGTAACAGTGCCTCAAGAGTAGTCAAGAGTACTAAACCATTCATTAACCATTAATTATGAAATTTCCAAAAATGCTAATCATTTTTGAATGCATTAGCCTATTATAATTAAACTGGTCTCAAAATATTCCTTGGGTCATGCCGACAACATGTATTATCAAATATGCCATTGTGGGCTGAACTTCCTGTCCGCCATTTTGATTTATGTTGAAAACCTACTTTTTCGAACTGCTCCCCTATCGTTGGTCCGTTTTTCACCAAAATTGAATCAGATCATCATCAGACAGTGCTGACAAAAAGTTATGGATTTCGTGTGGATAGACAAAACCATTTTTGTATTGCGCCGCTACAAAGTTGAGGCATGATGCCAAAATTCCAGACTCTTAGGCTGTATCTCTGCAAACCTTTGACATATTGACACCAAACTTTGTGTGTGCCATTGTCACCTCACACAGAACACACCACATACATTTTATAACAGCGCCACATATTGGTCAAAAGTGATAAGCCAATAAATCATATTATTAGTGGTTGTATTTATGATTTTTCAGCCATTTTGACTAAAATCATCTTAAAATGGTTTTAATTACTCATTGCTGCAGTTAGTCTGACACTTGCTTTTGTAGTGCTTGGCCCCGTAATTGCTGCTTGCAGCTATATTTTTATTTTATCTCTATTATGCTATTTCCTAATCTGGCTTTCTTATAAATCTGTCATTGTGTACTATGAATATCTGTTGTCTCTGTGATAAACGACTTGCTGTGTGTGTCTCTTTTGTAAGTCACTTTGAATAAAAGCATCTGCTATAAGCATAAATGGAAATAAATTAATTAAAAATAGTACAATATATTCACTCGTAAAATATTGAAGAAATAAGAAAGCACATTAGGTAACATCAGCTATAAAAAATATAATACATGTAGAGGTTACTACATATCTGTCTTCATCTTTTGAAGCAGCTGCCATTTTAATTGTTTTATATGATAAACTGTCAAGTAGAATAATGTAATGCTGAGACAAAGAATTAAATGGTTTTTACAGTTTGGAACGTCCTTATTACAGTAATTCTGATATTATATGAATGCACCATCAATGTCTTAAGGAAGTTGTGAATAGATTTCTTCTAGATGTGTTTATTTGATTGTTTGGTTTCTCTATTTTCCTTTCAGAGCTTGCAGGCCTGGCAGAAGTGCAGAATAATAGAGAATGGGTTAAACTGGGCTGACACACACACAATTAAATTTTTCACTTGGCATTTTTCTCTCCCCCCTCTCTCTGTCTTGTTTTCTGTCTGATTCACAGTGGCATAGGGACACCACAGGACTGGCATGGTTTGTACTGCTGGCACGGGTCACATGGAAAGATAACACACACATTACATACAGCAACTCTCAGGACACCCACAGCGTTAAAGACCTAACAATAGGAACCACATCAACACTAGTGCAAACGTATAATTTAAAAGAGCTCTTGTAATATTTCAAATGTGAACAAAGTATGCCAAAAACGCAAGAAAAGACTATGCATTTTAAAAGAGGCATTTGTGCTGGATTAATGAATGGAAAAAGTGCTTATAATGGGTTTGCATTTCAAGTTGATAAATAATAAATGTTACTAATTAATATCATCATGCTGGGAAAGTGTTGATTTTTGCTAATTTGAACCATTTTAACAGTTATTTCAGAATGGAAAAGGAACTACGGTTTGTCTCTCTCTCATGTCTGTTTTAGGGTGGAAAATTGCTGTCTCCCTTTCCTGTGATAAAGCTGTTGCCTGTGCACTGGGAAAGTGAAATCCATCATGTGACGGAGAGGGTTTATTCCACCATTCCGCCCCATTGAGGCCCGTAACACGTATGTGCTCTTGCCATGCATCATTTACCCACAACACCCCTCTCGCTCTCTCTTTGTGTCAGCTCTCGGTACCGTCTTTTGGCTCGCTGTAGCGACAGCTTTGCTCGCATGCAATCTTTTGCAGGATTGATCTATTGTATAGTTGTTTTTTGTGGGTAGTTTTGTTCAGCGCTGCTGGGTCTAGTTCACAGACATCAACGGCTCCTTTATATTGTCAGACTCCTTTTGCATTGTTCCTGCAGGCTCTGCATGGACATAAACCCACATGCACTTCTACTGCCAAGTGCTTGGTGTACTATTTCAACTTCTTTATGACAGAATAACACTTTGCTACCACTTTCGAGGTTTTTCTAGGGAATCTGTGCACAGGAAGGTGAAATGACACAAAATTGCTGTGAGCGCTGAAATTTTGAGCTGCTTCGGTTGATACATTGAGAACCGCCTCGGGTTAGTTTGCTTTAAAATATACAAAAACATCAACCAGTGTAGTTCCACAATGCCCAGAGCAAATAAACAAAAATTTACATTCACAGACATGCCCTTAAGAGCTCGTTGAATAAATTGCTGTGTTTATCTGTGGAGGTTTCACGATTTTGTGGCAATAAAACGCCTCCACTTAGATGAAAATTTTCAAGAGACGTCTTTATTGGCAAAACAAGATTAAGCAAACGCAGCTGCTGTTAACGTATGCTATCAAGACTTGTTGTCTCCTGTAGCTTGTGTATGGATACGCAGTAATTCACATGTGTTAAAGAATCAGATTAAATTGCAGGAGGTCGCCATGTGACCATGCGGTACTTTTGGTTGTTAGTTGGCTACAGCTTTCTCCATGAGTATCCAACTGTTTTAGAAGGTAGATCACATGAGTAACTGTTGCTCATGCCACGTAAAATGACTAACTTTTATTGAAAACAGTCACTTTGTAAGTCTGAATCACTGCAGATGTAAACACTTAAAGAGATGATTTACCCCAGATTTAAAATTCTATTGTCATTTACTCAGCCTCATGCTATTGCAAACTTGTATTACTTTAGAAGACCTACATTGTAAAAAATCCATAGTTACATCATAATTTTGCCAGAATAATTTAATAAAAAATACAGAAAAATGGTTCATCACAAGTTGCTTTTCCACAAGCTGAAGTATACTAATATACAGAAGGTGCACAGAGTCATTCACTCAAACACAAAACACCATCATGGTAACACACAACACTAACATAATGTGAAAAACATTCATTAAACAACAGAAGATATAATATAAAACCCTAATGTACATAACTGATAACAAAAACTATTAAAGGGGTCATATGATGCTTTTTTAAAGATCATTATTTTGTGTATTTGGTGTAACAGAATATGTTGACATGCTTTAATGTTCAAAAAACACATTATTTTTCAAATACTGTACATTATTGTAGGTCCTCTATGCCCCGCCTCTCTCAAACGCTTCGTTTTCTACAAAGCCCCCTCCTTTGACAAGCGCAGTCCGCTCTGATTGGCCAGCTGACCCAGTGCACTGTGATTGGCCGAACACCACAAGCACGCGTCAGAAATGTACCGCCCCTTACCATAATCGCGAGCTTCAGCTTTCAAAATAAATGTAAAGACAGAGCAATGTCTTTACTCTGGGGAACAGAGTCGCGTGACAGACACAGTGAGGAAGCTGGTATGTGTTTGCAGTACACAAGCCACGGTTAAGTGCACATTTGGGTGCATTATGCAAATATTTCCACATAGTGGGGTAGATATGTGGGGGCGTGTTAGAATGAGCCGTTTTAGGGGGGCGTGGCAGAGTTTTAACTTTGATAAAGAATATCTCTTTGGTTTTGAGACTTTAGTCTTTGCAACTTCAGGGATCTTATGTATGCACAATCAGCTTGTAACACTCCAAAGAGAAAGGAAAACTTGAAATCGCATCATATGACCCCTTTAAGAAACATGATTATTTAAACAAAATACTTTCAAATGTCGAGTGTAACACATGGAATTCTGGGAATAGCAGATTAAAGTTTTTGACTGTAAATTATACATTGATTTGTTCCATTTTTTTTTTTTTTTTACTTCTAACAGCTGTACAATTAATAGCATTTTACTGTAAGATTACATGTAATGTCTGGTTAGATCTTTTACATCCGTGCTTTACTGTTTGCAGAAAGCATGCAGAAGAAGTATTTTCCCATACTACTAATGTTTATTTTGTAAAAGAAATAAATAAATTACAATACTGTTTATAATATTTACAGTTTTTAAAGCCAATTTTTAAAAATAGTTTTAAATCATATGTTTTGATGTTTTTACCTAATACCTGTTTGTGATCTTTGGTGAATTTAATTGAATCCACTAACTTAATAGAAGAGTTAAGATACTTTATGATGCTTTTTTTTTTTGTAATTTTGCACTTTGACAGCCTTAGTCTTTAATTTATTTTAATTGACCAGAATATTAAAAATCACCTTTTCTTATTCACAGAATAATAAAAGTCAGTAGAGTTAGAAATGACTTGAGGTTGGGTAAATGATGACTCTTTTTAATTTGTGTGAATTATTTTCTTCTAAAAGATGAATTATTTGTTGCAGGCTGGTCTTTAGACGTGCAAGCGTCTTTCTGCACTTCTTTGCTGTGCCATAACATAAAAAGTCGCCTAGACACCAACTCTGTAGTTAAAAATAGTCCCTAACTGTTTTCTCGTGATCAAAGCTTGCACAAATTGAACAACATAAACAAGTGGTGACACCCGACTTGTGAGTAACCGATCCCTTGCATTCCCATCTGTGTCTGCACGCGGGTCACTCTCAGGGCCAACATCTCTTCAATGTAGTCAATGTAGTTAATATCGCCATTTAGAGTCACTCTCTGTGACCTGTAACCTGCGAATCGTCAATCCCATTTCCCACTTCTCATCAAAACCTGCTTGTGCTCATCTTAGTGCTGAACGTTGCAAATGTTTGTCCTGCTGAGCTGTGTTCAGGTTGTGAGGGAGCTGTAGCAGATAATGGCATCAGGTGTGTGTGTGTGTGTGTGTGTATGAAGGTGTCTGGGGAGCAGTCTACACCTGCTCGCTCTCTTCAGTGCCCACTGGGGGCTGGATTCCCAGAATGCCTTTCAGGCAGCTGTTGACAGCCAGCACTGTGCCCTGTCCCCCCAAACAGCTCTGGGGATCAGCTGCGTAAGAGTGTTTGCGTGTGTGTGTTTGAGGGGGTTAACACAATGTGTGTTCTGCAGAGATAGTCATAAGACACTTGTTGTAAGTGTGTATGTGTGCTTGTTTGTGTGTGAGGGTATAACATATGTGGTAGTACTGTTTATGTATTAGGGCTGTCATAAAATATATAGTAAATATAATGCAGTGTAATTTTTAAAAAATGCATTTATACTTCAGGTCTTTGTATCAGTATGTTTATATTTTTGTGTACATTAACATATATTATATTATATTATATATTATATTATATTTTATTATATTATATTATCCATCCATTTTCTAAACTGCTAGTTGTCTATATGGTCATGGATGGGGAAAACATCCTGGACAGATGTCCAGTCCATTATATTGTATTATTTATTTTATTTTATTTTATTTTATTTTATTTTATTTTATATTATATTATATTATCCATCCATTTTCTAAACTGCTAGTTGTCTATATGGTCATGGATGGGGAAAACATCCTGGACAGATGTCCAGTCCATTATATTATATTATATAATTTTATTTTATTTTATTTTATTTTATTTTAT
>NW_015642053.1:310804-366347 GCF_001515625.1 Sinocyclocheilus rhinocerous | reverse complement strand
TTATTTTATTTTATTTTATTTTTTATTTTATTTTATTTTATTTTATTATATTATTATATTTTTTATATAGTATACGTAATATGTGTGTATGTACAACAATGTACAAAAAAATAAAACATACAAGGATCTAAAGTATCATAGGAGTGTTGTGAGGAAAAAAATCATAAGCTAAGTAATAGTTTGATTTCTATTTTATTTATTTTTTTTTTTTTTCTAACCTATATTGCCTTGATAGTTTAGGTCCTTGTATGAAAGTCTTATTTTAGGCTAAAAGGGTCTCTTAAGCCATAAAACCCAAAGATCATGCATGATTCTACGCAGACGCTACACTTTATTTATTTGTTTATTTTTACATTTATATAATTTTCTAGAGTTCAAGTAATGACAAAACTAAATAATAATAAGGTATAATAATAGTCAAGAAGTGTGTATATGAACAACCTTATGCCGAGCATGCTTAATGGGCAACACTTTTCAATCAAACCTCTTAAATTCTTCTCTTTAATTAGGGAAAACTTTTATGATTTAAAAAAAAAAAAACCTACAAATTTTTGCCCATTACCAAGATTTCAATTGGCTTGCAAACATATTTAACATCATTCTTTTCAATATGCTTATGTCTGTGAAAAAAACTCAAAATCTCAATTTCAAAATCTCATGTAAATATGGTTGTGAGGTTTTTAATTTGAAAAATTATTTTTTTAAATAAATGTTTTCCTACAGTTCAGTTAATGAAGAATCATGTCATAAGTGTTCATATTGAAATTAGTGTACAAAAGTGAAGCAAAATCTGTGAGAAGTTTTCTCTTGCTTGGCACAGTTTTAATCACGACCCAATTATGACATTATGATTCATCGCAACATATATATCGCAATGTCTATTGCATCATGAGGTAGTTGGCCGTCACCAGCCATAGTCTGTCTGTGTATATCAGATTGCATGCTCACACATTCCCTCAACAAGAGTTAAGAGACCTCTCGAGTTCCCTCACACAGTTGTACCCCGACGTTAATTTTCACCCTCTTGAAGTCCTTCACTTTTCAGATCCAGTTACTGACCCCTCTCACCTCCAAACATGACCTACATAAAAGGTCTGAACCTTCCTGTGACCCACGTCCGTACACACACGCAAACAAGCACTTTTATACTCTCAGTGTCTCATTGTGAATCACAAGGCTATAACTTGGCTTGAGCTTTAGTTGTTGGCATCTTGCTCTACAAAAAAACAAAGTCCACTTTTAGTCAATTTTAGTCGACGAGTATGATTACATGTGCAATTTTACACTGGTAACAGTGTGGTTATCAAGGAAATGCTTTGAGCGAAATGTGATCAGCAAATCTGCAGTTATCGAAAAGTGTTTGGAAGATTGTAATTATGCTGTTTTAACTGTCTGCTGAAGCGAGTAAGAATTGCAGAGATGATAGTGTTTCTTAGTGTATTTGCGGTAACTTGAGTGAACATGTCACAGCGGTGCCCCTAGCCAAACCAGATCAAAGGCCTCCACACACGCACAGGGGTCTCTTTGTTCAGTGTGATCTCATGTCCCAGCTGGCTTATGTCATCCTAGTGCTACAACATTACAGTACAACCTGCCCCAAGGCTGGCTCAGGTAGAAAACATTATAATAGTCTAATAAAGCACATGCAGGTGTGTGTGCGAGCAGGTGAACGACTGAATAGGATTCCTAATAATAAAGGTTCTAATAATAAAGCTCCATTGTGTTTTTCTTGCACCTTAAGTTCAGCAAAAAACATTTTTGATCTTGTTGGTATTTATATAAGATGCAGAACTAGCACACTAGCAGTTTTGAGTGTGTGCATTTTTTCACTTATGTATTTGAAACCTTTTTACATGCATACAACTTTTGCTCAACTTAAATATGTTTGTGAATCTTCTGTTTGGGTTTATCGGATATAGAATGTATGCAATTAAATTAATTATTTAATTATCATTTACTTGTGGAGCTTTGATGATAATTCCTTGCAAACGATGAATTTTTTTTTTTAGAAATATATTAGTAATAGCATACAGGTATTTGACTTATATTATAGATTACTAATTATTATTATTATTAACAGTTTTTTTAAAGAATTTTTTTTTTCTGTAATACACTTTAATAATCTGAAGATCCATTTTCCGCTATAAATAACCTTTTATAGAAAGGTTCCATGTATGTTAAAGGTTCTTCGTGGAACCATAGGCACCAATAAAGAACCTTTATTTTTTTTAAAATAAAGCTTTACATACAGATATCTGAATGCTAATGAGATCATGCTGGGCTCAGACAACTCTTTGAAATATTCCACCAGCCCAAATGTTAAATAGTGTGTTGAATGCAAATGTAGATGTTACTGACTGTCAGTTTTTACTGTACTCATGTGAATCTGTCCGTACTTCCACTAACACAGGGGTTTTATTTTCCCAGGAACTTTGCCACTGCACTATAAACCACAGGCTGCGTCTGCCAGTGTTAAGTGAACACCATGTTCTGTGTACAAGAAATGGGGTCTGTGCCATGCATCGCTCAAGAACATTCCATTTATTCCAACGAAGTTCACACTACCCTCTGCCAAATGGCCAGCCAGCCTCTTCACAGGTCCTCCAAAACCTTCTCCACAACACCTGTGATGAGAGATGTGTCTATAGCTCCAAACAGAGGCGAGTTTTAGAGCCTGCTTCCAACTTGATCACAAACCAGCTTTACAAGTCAAAGTCTGTTGCTTTGAATACTATTAATGTTCAGAGACATTTGGAGCTTTTGCTAACTAGTTTATTTGCACAATGCAAACTTCAGCTTAGGATAGTTTAAGGAGAAAAATGAGAAGTCCTAAAGAAATTTCTTCAGATGTGTGGCCTAGGAGTTTTCCACATTTTCCAGCTTGAATTTTAAAGAGGTTTTAATGTAGTTTGAGTGGCTACGCTTTGATATGCGTTCCTTGAATCCACTTGAGAGAAACCCTCACCGTAGGGGCTACCAGGGGGGAAGAGTGCAAAGAAACATAAGCGCACAGGCTCTCCAGATGTGTAATTACTTAATTTCCTCGCATATCAAACAATGCTATAATTAAAAGGAAGTATACAATTTACCACAAGTAAAGTGGCCCAAATAATTTATGAATAAAACCAATTCAGTGCGTATGACTATTAGTGCAATACCAAAAGCAAAATAATATTTCAAAGATGTTGTATCACAACTTTATTTGGTGATGTTACAGTGTTTGTTCCACACTTTGAATGTGGTGTAATTGTTCATATGGTTTTGGGCCCTGCATTAGTTGTCAATACATTGTAAAGCTTAATAAACGTACAACCGTTCAAATTTGAACAAAGTTAATAGATTTATTTAGAAAGGATGCATTGAATTTATCAAAAGACTTTTACATTGTTAACATTAGGTTACTTTTTATTTCACAAAAAGAGTCCAGTTTCCACCAAAAAAAATTAAATAGGACAAATGTTTTCAACATTGATAAAAATTGGCTGCAGAAAAACAAAAAAAAATTTAGCTGTGCCATCACATGATGAACACATTACATATTAAAATATATTAAAACAGATAATTTACATTTTAACAATATATTTCCCAATATTACTGTTTTTACTGGCAAAAAAACAAACAAAAAACAACATTGCATGCTGCTTCTGCGTCAGACTGATGCTGGCTGGGCAGGATTTACCGCGAGTTTTTAAAATGGCGATAATCAAACACGGTTTTGATGATAATTAAATTTTAAACGATGATACTAACCGTCAGGGCATTTTTATCGTGATTTATCGTGAAACCGGTAATCGTTCCATCCCTACTGTACAGTATGTTTGGTCAAATAAATGCAGCCTTGGGGAGCATGAGAAACTTCTTTCAAAGACATCTGAAAAATCTTACCAACCTAAAACCTTTGAACGGTAGACTAAGGTAAAATGTGACTGGAAAGTTTACTATATTACACACACACTCTTTAAAGTGTCTCCTCTTCCACAACTGGGAATTATGGAATACAGTATCTACTGCATAAGTCAGGTATTGGAGACCAATGGTAAAGGCCTCATGATTTTATGACAGATGACGGTCCAATTCTGAGGTGTAGCACAACTAGCCATTTAATCAATAACACACACACCCCATGGACACAACAGGTTTCTGGAAGGGTCATTTTAGAAGCCTTGATTGTAACAGACTTTCATTTAAGCAAAGACCTCCCATTACATCAAGCTTTTTAAATGATCTCTTTTTGGACTTGCAGAACAGATTTCCATAACAAAAGCATTGGGGTTTAAGTGGCATTGTCTCAGCACAAGACAGAAAAACGTTTTGTTTTAGCTGACAGTGAGCCGATGAACTGTCAATAATTTAAAAAGGGGTTCTTTGGTAGCCCAAAGAAAAAGCCTGCTTTTCATAATATTATATAATCTAATACTTCGTGTTTTACCTCTCACAGATGTTCTGGCTGCGTGTCTGATTTCACTGTTGCGATGTTGACTGCAGATGGGTGAGTAATGTTTTGACAAGCAACCACAACACTGATATTTGTAGTAGCACTGATGCAGTCTGGCATCATTACAATTACTTTTTCATTTAGTTCTTTGACAGACTGTTGAAAACAGTATAGAAAATGCACAGCACATCTTGATTTTCAGATTTTTCTTCAGACATTTTGCGCCACCAATACGACCAACTGGACACGAGCAACTTAATTGACAAAACACACACACGTCTCACATTCCCACAGAGAAGCAAAGTTGTGTGATTCCTTCACAGTCTCTGTATCAGCCATTACGACACACAAAGGACCTTCATCCCTGCAGATGGAAGTCTCTGTGTTTAAACATTCACAGCCTAGCCTGAAAAGAGTCACATAATTCCAGCAAATTGGACACAGTGATTAGTGCAAGGAGAGAAAAAAAAAACTGAGCCCATTCATAACTTCGGTGGTCGGGAGAACGCAATTATTCCCAGAGGGTTTGACAAAGGGTGAGAATTTATGCCGCAAAAGTAATTTTATGTTTGTTTTCTTTATTTTTAAGACATTTGCACAGATCCATCAAACTGTCACGGCTTGTGCATATATTCAGGAAATGTCTTTCAGCTCATTTGAGAAAAGAGAGTGAGAGAAAAACATTGGCCGCTTAGTTTATTTCTTTATTTTTTCCTGTCTTGTAGAAAGTTGACACCCGTCCACAGTTGTGTTTTAGCTCAAGTAAATCACGCTTCTTAACATTTTCTGCTAGCTTAGTTATTCCACTCACTTTATGTTCATTTTACCTGATGGGCCGCACTTTTAAACACATTTGCTGCAGTGTTTAAAAAAAGTACACAGTACATGCAGACATACTGTAAATGGATGAGTAATCTGGCACATGCTGTTATTCAAGCAAATCATTTTGATGTTGCAGTTATTGTTTTCTTGTGCCATTTTAAATTAAGGGCCCTTCCTTTCTAAAATATGGGGCGTTTACGACTATCAGGCCTGTTTTTCTAGCCTTGTGTCGCATTCCCAAGAATCCTGGCAACTCTTTTGGATGGATGGGATCCTCATGGATATAACGAAGCACAAAGAATGAATAGAATGGTGTGAAAGAGTGATGCTGAAAAGAGAGACTGCACATTGATAAAGGGAGTAAGTGTTTTTAAAGGATTTCTGTATTTATTTGTTTCTTTTTATCTATATTTTCGGGAAAAGAAAGTCCGGAAATCTATCAGAGGAGAAGAGAGGGGCGGGAAAGATAGCATTAGGACAAGTTTGTCTTTGCACTTTTGCATGACCCGGTATGTTAACTAAATCTGGTGGTGAAATATACCTGCGGAGTCAGACAGGTAACCTTTGTTTCATTATGGCCGTAATCCCTCTTAATAACAGAGCTGTGATGTCTGATATGCCCCATTACTCTGAGCAGCAAAAGACAAGCTGCTGTTAAACTCTAACAGCAGCCTGAAGATATGTGAATGAACCACACACACACACACACACACACAATCACCCACCATATAGATGCAGAAAATATACATGTAAAAGCACAACAAAAATACGCTAAAAACGTTTTTTTCTTATATTCTTTAGTGTGTGTGTGTGTGTGTGTGTGTGTGTGTGTGTGTCAAAAAAAATACCACAAAATACACTTTCAGTCAGTGTCTCTCACTTCCATAGACTCAGTTTAATAGATTTTAGCATTACATCTTCATTCCTTAGGTAAAAATTTAATTTAATCTTAAAACAATTATAAAAAGTAGTAAAAACAAGTTTGATGGCAATATTATATATCTTTCTTCTAAAGGATTTTTTCTTAATCTTCTGGTGAGTGAAAAATAGCTTCTTGCACTTTTTAAAATTTCTTTATTATATTTAATGAAAAAATATTGACCTTAAACAGCTATGTGCATTATGTAATATTGTGAGGATACGTTTTAGCTTGTGTTCTCCCTTTAATTTTCTGCAATTCAAAATACCAAAAAGTTCAAGAGATACTTTACAAATGCATTTGATTTTAAAATGAGCAGATGAGATCTGGGCTGTTTTTACACTTTTAATCTCATCTACCAATTACTTAGGAAAAAGCTACAGCAATTAGTGTGAAGCATTTCAATTATTAATGTCAATACTGCCAATACAGTATTATTCAATCAAAAGGGATGGTTTTATTTGCATTTTTTATTTGCATGTTTTTTTTAAATATAATTTACATTTGTTTGAATTAACAAAACTGTGAACTCCACAATTTTTTTTTCTTTTTATTATTAATCTTATCAAATATATATTATTCTAATTCTATATTTACAGAGTAGGCTAGCATTTAGATTTGGCTTGTGTGTACTGTTCGTTTTTATTTCATTTTTTTTAACCACTTGTTGACCTTCCATACAGCAAAATGAAATAATAATACAACTACTAATAAATTATTATTATTATTAATATTAATTTATACAATAATACATTACATTACTTCAGATGTAAAAGATAATAGATTAGGCCTATGGTAATGTTAATATTTCTTCTTCAAGGTCACCAGAGAAAGTATTTATTTATTAGATATCTAATAACAATAACGCATGTCTTTTCAAGCAGTTGTGTAAACTAGGCACATCATCATAATGGAAATGAAACTTACCTGTACCAGTCCATTCCGTTGTCATAGTTACGGTCGAAGAAGTGCGGCTCCGCTCCGACCGCGCGAATATCTGGATGCACGCGCAGAAACTCCAGCAACGCGCGCGTCCCGCCTTTCTTCACGCCGATGATGATCGCCTGAGGCAGCTTCTTACTGCCCTCACCTAACGCACTTAGTTTACCTGTATCAAAATACGATTCTCCCGTCTCCAAATCTACATCCAAAGAGTTTGACATCTTTACGTGCGCCTGGAAAACGTGTCTGTCAGCATCAATAACAGGTAAACCCTCTTCACGGACACTTTCGAGCCGGTGGATCAAGCTGTGGTGCCTCATCACGGTCCATTTCTGAAGAAGTCTCTTTCTCCTCGGCGACTCAAAATCTTTAAGTTTCGAGGCGTAAAATCCCTCCACCGGACCCGCTTCTCTTCTCTCTGTGGGTATACAGGTCCCGCATCGCTCCGTGAGGCAGTGGAGAAAGTATAAAGACGCGAGTATAGACAGCAACATGACCGCGAAGGTCTTAAAGATGCTCTTGGGCGGAGGGTCCGGAAAGACGCGGCTAAATGCCATGTCGGTCCACGGGTGGCATTAGTTGGAGAGACAGCCATGCTAGACTGGCATTATTCAGTCTTGCCATCAAAAAATAAGGCAGAGTTTGGAGCTTGAGAGCATCAAAGGTGGATTAGAGTTCGCACGCGCAGCTCTCCAAAAATCCTTGCGCATATGTAAAGCTCCTTGTCGTTATGTAAACAGTTACTAGTCTGAGAATTAGTTTAGTGCGAATTTTAAATTACTATGTTAGAGGAGTTCATTTGAATTATTTCTGTAATAGTTTGTTTTCAATCCAAATTTATAGCGAAAAAATATCGGAACCCCTTTAATAAGTCCAAAATTCAAAAAAAGCATAATTAAAAAAAAAATGTATCCAGCGTTTGCTTCAAATGATTTGTGAAATTCTGATAAACGTTCATAGCACTAGTAGCTCACACGTGTGTGCCTTGCATCTAACTTCAGAATGACGTCACCTGAAGTGACTGACATGTCGCGGTCCAATCAGGTTCCACAAACCTTTCCCGAGCGCATGTAATTTGCATGCCAGTAACCAATAGGATGCAGGATGGGCAGGGCAGACACCGCCCACCTGTCAGTTCGGCTGAGGAACGGTCACGCTCGTGTTCAAAGCAAATGTCACATTCAGCGCCCGTGGCCACAGCCTAACAAATGCAGGTTTGTAGTTTACGCAAGGTGGTTGTAGAGAAATCAAGACATGGTTTGTAGATTCATAATAATCGCCATATTCACCAAATAAATTAAAAAGTAACTACACTGCTAAGACTCAAATGCCTCTCCAATCAACGTTATAATATTGTTGTTAAGAATGTAAACATTATCTTACAGTAAATCCCGTACTTAAGTCAGGCCAAAATGCTTTATTTTGTTTGGAAATATTATATAGAATTGTAAGCTAATGCTGAACATGTGATAAGCCATTGGATAGAGGAAAAAATTTAGTATGAAACTGATACGTTGTTGGATCTCTTGTGCAAGTGTGTGTTTACACAGTCACGGTAATGGTTTAATAAGATTATTTCAGACATGCATTACTGCATGACTAAATCTATAAACATTATCTCCAAATCTACAGGGCGTGTGCACTTCATCATTTGTGCGGATTGATAAGAGAGAGAGAAAAAAGTTGGTGTTCATTCCATCACAGTTTTCACCACTATTTACAGTATCTTTTATGTCCTTACAGATACCTCACTGACAGAACATTTGGCTCTTCTTTTGCTTTTCCCTTAATCCGTCATTCTTCCAACTCCGATTACACTCGGCCCTCAGCGCACTTCAGGCCACCAAGGACGACTGTCATTTTCCCCCCCGTTGTTACCGTATTCTCTTTCGTTTTAAATAAGGAGAAGAACACAGCATGGTGAAATAAAAGTAAAAGCAGCACATTATTTCTTTACAAGTGAACAAGAACAGAACCAAATGTTTCACATCTGCTCCTGTAGTTTGCAGCATTACCATAAGAAAGCCAAAGGAGTGTTTCAATGCAGTACAGCCCACTGCTTCAGAATAGAGATGGAGACCTCAGTCAAAACACCGGCTTGCTTGTGCCAGATGTCCCCGTGATGAGGACACAATGCAAGGGCTGACTCGCATTTAACAAATCACACCCTGGCCTTTTCGGCCATCCCGGGAGAAAGAAGAGGCAACAACCATAGCCGGGCCGTCCCCTGAGATGCCCCCTGGGTCAGATGTTTTTGCACCTCCATTATCAGTTTCATGATAAAGGAATGTGCGGAAACGCTGTTTCTGAGTGGACAGGCCAGTCCACTGAAATTTAAATCACAGGCTGAGAGAACTTCATTGCACAACATCGTGCCAGTGTTTATGTATTTTTGGGTTTGTCCTTGCAGTTTTGTTACTGCAACTTTTGTAGAAGTATGTGGTTTTTTTGTTCTCTTGAGTAACACAGAAGAGGAAATCTCAGAGCGTAATTATACAGTGCATTTGGTTTGAATCAAAAATGTAAGAGCATATGTACAAATAATAGATAACTCTCTTTTATCTCTGTTATATTTACTCTGGATACTTAGTGTATTGAAATATAAAACAGGCTCAAGTATTTGCAACAAATAATTGCAAGTATCTGCTGTCATTTGTTTAGAGAGTTCAGATATATCCATTTTGAAATCAAAATACAGTTTTTTTTTTTAATGAGATGAACAGCTGTTATCATTCCTTTCCTTGTTTTTGTTAATAGGATCTCAATGTTTTTATGGTCAGCAAGCGTAACCTCAAGTAGACGAGAAGACTTCTTATGCATCATGTGAATCCTGAGCCCCCATGGTTTGCTGCAGTGAAAAGCTTGCTGTAGTTTTCTCTGGACAGCTTTATGTGTGGATTTGGGACATCTCAGCATGAGAGAGACATCTTTACGGCCAGTGCTATCGGAAAAATACAGGGCAGGTAACGCAGTTCAGTCATAGAAACAGAAGGGCATGTGAGGTAAAACTCTGATTTCATGATGTCCAGATAGATAGTTGGACATATAGATAGATTATTGTGCTTTATATGATATATTTGAATACAACTTTTACTTTTCCTGTAATACAGGATTGGCTGGGAGGATTTATACATCCAAAGTCTAAGCAAATGGTTAGGAAATGTATTTAGATACATAAACACATCTGTGGGTCAGCCGTGCAAGCAAAGTGTTTTTCCGGTACTGAAGAGGAAGGATTTTCATTCACAACCGCGGAAATGCAAATAAATCATGCTCTTAGTCAGATTTAAAATGCTGCTTAAATGTTTAGATCAAGATTGATTGCAAAGAACCTCCCTAGGCTTATTTACATCAAATTGTATACCTTTATGAGTGCCAACAATAGACCCTCAATGTAAAATAGATTTAGAGAAAAAAGTGTGACAGTGTTCATTAATCAGATTTTGAATTCCTAATTAAGTGCAAATGTGATTAACTGTGTGTGTGTGATTTAGTGTGTGTTTGCGTGTGTCACACATTCCTACCTCTAAGAGGCAGCAAGACTCAACCCAACTTGGAGAAGGTTTGATAGGCAATATTGAGTGAGAGAGACAAGAGATGCATGGGGGTCATCCATAGAGAATGACTATTGCATGTATAACACAAATAATGTAGTTTAAAAATTATGAGAAGATACTTAAACGCTTCAAATGGACTTATGGAAACGTGATACATGACTTCCACAAATCCAGTCCACAAAATAGAGATTCCAGCCGATAGAAATGATATTGAAACTTGTTAAATTTCCTGTGTAGATCACTCTAATATAATGCTCTGGTCAGACTGTCTCTTTCTCTCTCTCTTTTACATTGATCACACTAATGGGCCTGGCTTTGGAGATGAGTCTCGCAACCTCCCCGTGTGACTCTCATCTCAGCTCTCCTCTACCAGAGGCCCTTTGAGAAGATGACTCAGTCATTAGATGGATTGCTTTCTTACATAAACAAATGTCAGCCGTGTTCCCGACCTCCCTGTTATACTCTGCTGTGGGACCAGAAGCATATGTGATATGAGAAGTGTAGAAACCTAAACAAACTCTTGCAGCTCATTAAAGGCCAAAGAGTAACCGTTCATTAAAAACTAATACAAATGTGTGACTCCCCTTCATGAATTTAAAGGCGAGTCATGTTTTGATGGAATATAAAAATATGTATGTAAATAAAAGTTAAAAAATTAGTAGTTAATAAAAAATATGCCAGCCAGATTCTCGGCCAATTAGATTCTATAGAATTTATTAGTTTTAATTGCTTGCTCTACTTATTTTTTTTGTTCCTTAAAAGCTTATCACTTGTATAACTTGGCAATTTAAAGTGACTAAGCAGAGAATAATTTCAACTATTCCAGCTCTTGGATTTACTACATTCCTCACAAATTATTTTGAGCTGTGCCAGATGTCATTCTTCTCTGTGTTGGAATGTAAATGAAAATACCGCAAATGATGGCACACTACATTCTAATATGTCCTGATTGACAGGTTCTCTGATTTTTCTCAAAGGGTCTGCAAAGCTTTCAGGCAAAAGCTGGAGAGATCTCCCTACTCTTGCCTTGTCCACAACACCAAAGAGAAGAGCTGGAGGAAGCCACTGAAAGCTTCTGCGTAGGTGAAACCTGTTATGATGTGCACTCGTACCTGTTTCCAAGTGTACAAGAGGTTATTGATGAGGTGGGGAGCACTGTGTGTAACACAGTTTTTTATTCATTTTTCTCTTCTACAGTACGACTGTCCAAGGTTCCATCTGAGGCACTCAAGGGATAGATGATAAAATTAGTTTTGGTTTTGCACCCAGTTTATCTCATCATGTTGAAATTTCTAGGTTAGTGCTTAAACTGTTGTAGGGAATGTTGGCGTTCAGTTTAGCCACCTGAGTACACATTACCTGCATCCATTCCAAAAACAGATCATCTTCCTTAATTTGATAGAGTGTGGAAACCCTGCCTTCGACTTTTTGCATGAGCCTTTGACAGCCAAGACAGCTGGATGTAGAAATAACTGTTTTTTGGCACTCATCTTGACTCGCTGATCCTCTGTTTGACATATTGACTCTGAGCAAAAAAAAAAAAAAAAAGTGTGCTATTTGTTGTATTTGCTATTATAATTTGTAACAGAATCTCAAATAGATGTCATAAATGTCAAAAAAGAGGGAAAGAAAAGTGTGGGAAAACTCAAAAAGAGAAAAATGCTCAGAGGAGCTCAGACTGCTTTCTAGTCAAGCCTGAAAACCAGATTCCTAGCAAACAAACTAAAATACAGAAGGTAATAAAATATTTTATTTATTTATTTATTGATTGATCTATGTTTTTTTACCTGAGTGAGAGCACAAGGATATTTTTATGCTAGTTTTTGATAGATAATCAGTTATCATTTGCAATCAAATACTGTAGCATTTTCCATCTTTAAGCATGAACGTCCTCTTCCACTGATATTTACATGCAGGAAGATCTGACCCGGTCACACGGAAAATATGTAATGAACACTATTTGTTAATGTCAGCTTCTAGCCTAATGCTATTAACCAGAACATAAGCAGAGCTCTCATTTAAACGGTTAGCATTTTTTACAAGATCCAAACTGTATAATTAAATTTCTGCCATCCATGACTTGTTAATATTTGCCAGAGCGTGAAAGATACCTTGTTAGCCGCACTGCGTAATCAAAGAGTGATGACAAATTAGAGTGATTTGGCATCTGGGGAAAGGTTGAGCGAGTTAGCAACAGGGTGCTTGTTGCTGCTCTTTTGGCTTTTGTCTTGCCTTGCCTTTCAACGGAAAGCTCAATGGCTCTTTAGGGCAACCAAACTGAATTGAAATGTTTGGTTATGCTTGTCTGTCTTATTTATTGTATTAGAATATTTCATATTTCCTAAGCCGTCTACTTTAATCCATACCTGTTTTTTTCCCCAAGTAATCCAATACTAAAAGACTGTAAAGTTATCCTAATTAGAACCCCTAAAGTAAAAAGTATAATTGAAGAAAAGTTCCCAACTGCAAAAGGAGCGACTCCATTTAAGAATACACTTGAGTGCGACATCAGACGCCTCCAGCACGTTTAAAGGTTTTCACAAGTGCCTGAATAGCTCCACTAGTCTCTAAAGTGGTATGTTAAGGGAGGCGCTGATGGAGACAGGGTTTTTTCTGTTTTGTTTGCTTTAACGCAGCGGTGTAATTGATACTCTGCAAAATTGTGCTGACCTTTTGGTCTCATTGAGCATTGTTTTTAAGCAAGAAATTACAGTCTGGCGAAGACTCAAAGGCGTCAGACTCTTAATTAGTGACTCTGGGTGGGGTCTGGGGTGGTTGATAAAGCATCTGAAGGCACACGTTACACAAGAAAGGAGGTATAGGTTGTGTGTTTGAGTGTGGTCTGACTGATAAGATATCTGTGTTTAAAAATGGTAATGGGAGACAAATAGTTTGTTACTCGTTCGCTCTCAACATCATTAAAACACAAATCTTTTTTTTTTTCTTTTCAACTTAAGTTATTAACCAGTGTATTCAATGTCTAGGCCTTTAAAAAACAGCTAGGCAGGGTTAAACTATTTACATAATAATTATGCTTTAGGTATGTAGAGATAAATATTTGGTTTCTTTAATGCTAGCCAGAAAGAAAGGATCAATTTAAAGCTTTATTTTTTTTTTACAGACGTTTCTGTTTTTTTCTGATCAACTTTTGTTCTTGTTCTCTGATTGTGCATGTGTGTGTGTTTTTCTTTATTAATAGATAGTGATTTTAACAGGTATTTGCAGATTAAGCAGTGTTTGTTTTTCTTTAAACAGCTCAGATGTGTTGCTTTTGTCATTTGGTTGTAAAACAAATTCAAAATTGTGATGCACTTTTGTATCATAAGGAAACAATTCGTAGAAAAGAACATGACTAAGCTTGCCATTTTCTATGGAATTTAAGTTGAAGAAGCCCTAATCATATCAATGTATACATGGTAAGACTGTTAAAACTTTAACATGTGTGTTTAATTGTTTAATGCTGTGCAGACTAGTGCTTTGACTAGTGGTTTCTCTCTTTCTTCTTCTCTCTTACAGTCTTTCCTGTGTAATACATAGGTGAGCAATCCAAAGTGTCCAAATCATGGGATCAGAGAATGAAATTAACTGAACATCTGGATATATAGTTAAGTATGGCGCCTTTTTCAGTCTCCATTTATATCCAAAACCCCCTCATACCAAGCAGACATACACATCAACATGATAATATATGGCATAAAGCCAAACCTCTCCCACACTTTCGTATATCTGTTTCTCTCACTGTCTTTCACTCCGACACACAAGTATACACACACCTCTATTTCCCTCCTGTCCTCCCTTAACATCCAAATGGCAAGCATTCCTTCTTCCCTGTGCTTCCGCTGAAAGAGCCTCGCTCTCTTGTTCAGAACTGTACTGTAACATCACCACTCATGTTACCACCCTTGGGACAAACAGGTGATAAAATAGGACTCTGGCCAGCCAGCTCATCCTCCTGCATCTCTTCTAATGAGCACAGAAAGGGAGAGCTGGGACAGGGAATGGACTCCTTCCCTTTGAACAAACTAATTATCCAGGATGATTTGCACATTTGTTTGCTTGGGAATTTGAAGGGAGGATAGCTTGGGCACTGGTGTGAGCCTCTTGTTGAATACTTGGTTGTCTTTAGAGATTAGCAATAGTGAGCTTTTTTTCCGCCAAACCCCCCATTCCAAATTGCTTTCGCTGTCTTTTTTTGACAGCACGGGCAGCAAACATTCACCGTTCTACAAAGACAGTAAGAAAGAGGAAAAAATATATTATTTAATGAGAAAAAATCCTGTGAGCTGTGTTTTGAGCACCGTTTGACGCTGCCCTCGCTCCCCCCGTCGTCGCCGTGTCAGTGCCACCTCATTTCGATGGCGCGATAGGGGAGACGGGGCCGCCACCACAATTTGACACAACTAATTTAGACCCGGGCTTTTATGACACCCCAGAATGTATTACCTCGCACTGGCGTAATAATAATGGAGAAGCATCAATCAAATGGACCCTGTGCACACATTGTGCAATAAAGCTTATCTCTGACTGCCACAGTCTGTCTGACTCAACCCGGCTCGGTGACAATGAGTCTGTGTGCAGTTCTCTGGCATCAGCTCAGTTAACACAGCATAAATATGCAGTTTAAGGGTCAATGACATTTTAATAAGCCTTCGGCTGACAGATCGAGCACTGGTGTTTGGGAAAGTTTGGGTATATGCACAGGATGGCTTTGGGGAGAAGTTTTTATTGTTTCTTGCATGTTCACATACCACTTTGTTGGCTGATTGTGTTCTTAACATGATAATATATGGCATAAAGCCAAACCTCTCCCACACTTTCGTATATCTCTTTCTATCACTGTCTTTCACTCCGACACACAAATATATACACACTCCTCTATTTCCCTCCTGTCCTCCCGTAACATCCAAATGGTAAGCATTCCTTCCTCCCTGTGCTTCCGCTGAAAAAGCCTCCCTGTCTTGTACAGAACTGTACTGTAACCTCACTGCTCATGTTACCACCCCTGAGACAAGCAGGTGATAAAATAGGACTCTGGTCAGCCAGCTCATCCTCCCGCATCTCTTCTAATGAGCACAGAAAGGGAGAGCTGGGACACGGAATGGACTCCTTCCCTTTGAACACGCTAATTATCCAGGATGATTTATACATTTGTTTGCTTGGGAATTTGAAGGGAGGATAGTTCGGGCACCGGTGTGAGCCTCTTGTTGAATACTTGGTTGTCTTTAGAGATTAGCAATAGTGAGCTTTTTTTCCGCCAAACCCCCCATTCCAAATTGCTTTCGCTGTCTTTTTTTGACAGCACGGGCAGCAAACATTCACCGTTCTACAAAGACAGAGAGTGAAAGAGAGGAAAAAATATATTATTTAATGAGAAAATTTCTGTGAGCTGTGTTTTGAGCACCGTTTGACGCTGCCCTCGCTACCCCCATCGTTGTCGTGTCAGTGCCACCTTATTTCGACGGCGCGTTAGGGCAGACGGGGCCGCCACCACAATTTGACACAACTAATTTAGACCCGGGCTTTTATGACACCCCAGAATGTATTACCTCGCACTGGCATAATAATAATGGAGAAGCATCAATCAAATGGACCCTGTGCACACATTGTGCAATAAAGCTTATCTCTGACTGCCACAGTCTGTCTGACTCAACCCGGCTCGGTGACAATGAGTCTGTGTGCAGTTCTCTGGCATCAGCTCAGTTAACACAGCATAAATATGCAGTTTAAGGGTCAATGACATTTTAATAAGCCTTCGGCTGACAGATCGAGCACTGGTGTTTGGGAAAGTTTGGGTATATGCACAGGATGGCTTTGGGGAGAAGTTTTTATTGTTTCTTGCATGTTCACATACCACTTTGTTGGCTGATTGTGTTCTTTCTCCTTCCTTCTCCTCTATATTCATTAATTTTACTTTGACTCTACTGGCATCTAATTTTAGTCAATGAAAATAACATTTTAGTTAATAAGAGTGCAAAATCAAACCAAATATTAAAACATGTCATATACTACTATTACATTTTTTTTAATTTCTCACCAAGTCTACAATTGTTTGATAAAAAGTACAGTGAAAACAGTAATGTGAAATATTTACAATTTAATTAGAATTTTAAATTCTATTTGAATATATTTTAAAATGTAATTTATTACTGTGATGGCAAAACTGAATTTTCAGCAGCCATTACCCCAGTCTTCAGTGTCACATGATCCTGCAAAAATCATTCTTATAAGCTTATTTGGTGCTCAAGAAAAAAAAAAAATCTTATTATCAGTGTTGAAAGCTTTTGTGCTGTTTGAAATTTTTGGGGGAACTTTGATACATTTTTGGGGTTTTTATTGATTAATAGAAAGTTCAAAGGAACAGAATATTTTTTTTAAATAGAAATCATTTGATACATTTGTAATGCATTCTTGTTCAATAAAAGTATTATTTTATTTTTAAAAATCTTACTGACCCCAAACTTTTGAATGATAGAGTATATGAATTTAAATGCATCATTATTTAACGTGGAAAAAACTACTACTTTTTCCATCCTCATTGTTAGTGCATAGTTAATATCTAGCAGTGTTATATTTCATATGTTTGTAAACAGTATGTTTTAACTAAAATTGGTTAATTAATACCATGAAAAAGTTCCCATATTTTTAAGATAAGCCTTGCCCCTTTCTTTGCCTGTACATGTATTTACTCAATCTCTCAATTACTTATTCTTTGCCATCTTTCTTGACAAAGTTATTTTTTCCCCCTTTCTTTTCTCTCCAGCCCATCTCAAAGTTCCTTTTGTGGTGTAAACAGTGATGTCATGGGTGGTGAACACCTGGAAATCTTTGGAGCTCATGTCACAGTGTGTTTAGATGAGACGTATGGAGGTGTGCTGGCTCAAAGCCCTCAGCATAGCAGGAGATGACCTATTTGTTTGAGCTGATTAATGTCCCTGCCTGCTGAACTCAGGGTTACATGTTCTGGTTGGTATGGCTGCCTGCTGATAAGTACTGCTCTGCTGATTTTCAGACTACATCAAGAATGCCTTTCGTTGACAAATGCTATCAATTTAAGGCAAAAGGCATTTGTAATCTGCTTTAATACTATTATTTTTGTTGACCTTTTGCCCGTAGAGTCACCAAACGTGGCAGCTTTTACCTTCCCAGTTTTGACAGCAATGTCAAACGGTTGTAGCACATTGGACGAGATTGTGTTTGGGAGTCCTTGTGTCGATCAGCTTTAATTGTTGCCATGACAAGGTCAGAGACCCCCTGCCATTTGGAGGCAGTCAGGCTGGTCTATAAAGGCTCCAGTTGGGCTAGAACAACATTAGCTTCATGCAACCAAACTTTCCGCCACACACCACTACATGTATGCCAGGTTCCAACAGTGAATTCTCTCTATAAGCTCCACAATATCTTGGCTATAGATCTAAACTGGCAGTACGCAGAGTTAACTTCAAACTCCCTGACACCAGGGATGAATGCAACTAGCAACATTAGCTTAGAAACTTGTCCACTATATAGTCACCCGTTCTCTCATTAAACAACACACATCTAAAGCTGTAAATTTAACCTAGCCATACTGTAAAGAGTTATAATCAGAGCTAAGTAGGCGGAGCGGACGATAAGACATAGAGGCTCCAGTCATTATCACCAGGGATATTGGGTTTGATCCTCTTGCCTACAGACTGAGATACATTGTCTTAGCATAATGGATGTTGTCTATCGGTTTAAGAGTTGATTGTTAGGCATCATCCATATTGATCACGTGATCAGTTATGGCTCAGACTGAACATTACATGAGTTGTTGGCTCATGATAAGAATGTGTGTTTGTGTCTATGTGTGTGTTTTAACCCTGTATCCAAGTAAAATACCAGTTTACTGACAATGCAGTCACGATGGAGAGCATTCCAGAAATACCAGACATCACTAGCGACGTTTTGTGCAACTGCGGAGTTAAATGTGGTTAGGCAAACATAAACGTATGTCCACTGTATGAACCCGATGACGTATTAAATGAACCATGTAGTTTTTTAACATACACTACAGTTCAAAAGTTTGGGGCCTGTAAGCAGTATGTGGAAAATAATGTGTTTTTTGAACTTTAAACCGCATAAACACATTTCATTACACCAAATACACCAAATAATGTTCTTTTTAGCAACATCATATGACCCCTTCAAAGAAATGTATACTTTTATTCAGCAAGGATGCAGTAAATTGATCAGAAGTGACAGTGAAGACATTTATATTGTTACAAAAGATTTCTATTTAAAGTAAATGCTATTATTGGAACTATCATGGAAAAAATGTATCACCGTTTCCACAAAAATATAAAGCAGCACAACTGTTTTCAACATTAATAATAGTTTGAAAATAAGCACCAAATCATAATAGCATAATTTCTGAAGGATCATGTGACACTGAAGACTGGAGTAACGGCTTCTGAACATTCAGCTTTGCCAGAAATATCGTTCGTGAGCATAAGAAATCTTACCGACCCAAAACTTTTAAACAGTAGTGTACATAGCGTACAAACTCTTTCACACTATGCGTCAAAACTTTCCGATAACCAGTCCAGCCATATTCAACAATGTCCTGGCCCAGCTAGGCTTCTGTATCACACCCACATCCCAGCTGTCACAGGCCCTGAGCTTTATTTAATGCCTTGTCTGGAGGTATACGGGCAGCCATAATGCCTGGCTCTGAAATTGTGGAACAGAAGAGGTGTTATATTGGGGGTCTGGCTGGGGCGAGGGTGGCTTAGGGCCCGTCACCTGCAGCGTGCTTGACTTGTCCATAAAGTAAGTGATGATTAGATTGTGGATTGGCCGGAGTGGCTGCAGGGCCACCTTTAAGGTCTGGGTATATCATGTTTGTTTTTTATGGGGTTGAGTTTATGTTGGAATGGCTCATTCACACTTTGTTTGGTTTGCACTTTTCTTGACACTCTACTTGCCGACCTGTGTAAACAGTAAAATAAGTAAAAGAACAGTTCACAAAAGCTTGATATGTAGATCCCTGTGACAAGGCAGTAATTGTGTTTTTTAGTTTTCCTAATAAAGCTTGTTTGTTCCACAGCCAAATCTTTCACAGAACCCAGTGGTGTGTGTTTCTTGCCTGATCTGCAGTACAGCACTTGTTTTTGGTCTTGTAACTCTTTAAAGAAACCTTTGGCAAATGTGAGAAATGAGGCATTTAAAATAATGAAAAGCAAAAACCATGCTGAATTGTGAATTTAACAGAGCATAAATCATGATATGAAAGGAGATTATAAGACCCATACCTAACGATGCCAACTAAAGCACAAACAGTGACAGGGACACTTTGTTCTGTGGGTTTGGGAAAGTTACGATCACCATGCATATTAAAGACATATGTGGTTACTGTAAGGGGGTTCTTACGATTGTTAAGCAGGCTGCAGAGAGAACGGCTTCAGTTGGCCTTAAACAACCATTTTGGGTCATTTCCACCAGGCTATGCATTGTACATTAGAACATTTCTTGACATCTTTGTTAATATACTCACACCTATGTTTACATTTGCAATGTGTCTGTCGATATGGCTTGAATGAATGAGGTTATTGATTGATGTATTTGTGTTTGAACTAAGCTTGTTTGTTCTCTTTTATCCTAGTGTTTGTAAGGAGGGCTGGAACATTGTATGTTTTAGATTTGGGCGTCTTGTGAGCTCAGTCGTGTTGGTGTGTGCTCCTTATGTGGGTTGGGTTTTGTCTACATTGTGGAGGTCAAATGCACCTAGAAAGATAAAACCTGCAATCACCTACATGGTAAAGACTAGCAGGTGATTCTGATTTAAACGGCATAGTAAACATAATGTCTTAATGAAAATCTTAAAATACAGAAAAGTTTCTTTGAGAGTTTTTGGATAGGAAAAAAATGTACCTCAGTATAAAAGCAAAAAAAGTCAATGGAAAGTCCTCACCAGTGTACTTGTGTGTTCTGAATGTATACTTTAGTAAAGCCCTTTGAAGAAAATGGTACATTTTTGTGCCCATCCTTATCTCCAGTCTCCCTGCAGAATCTTTATGCACAAAAAGCATTGCACTCAGGCAAAAACCACTCCACATCTTGTGGCACAGAGATACTCCGAAGATGTCAGCTCTCCCTAAACAATCGTAAAAGCTTTCCATCAAAGCTGCTTTGTGTTGGGTCCAGCTTTCCCCCATCACTGTCAGCGATTGGGAAGCATTGTCCGTCTTCATAGACTGTAAGGTATTTCTAATTCATTCATTGAAGTGTTAGAAACCTTTTTTGTCACTATTATAATTATTATATTTTTCAGTTGGAAACTTACAAAACTTTAACCAAAGTCCAAAGTGGATAAACATTAGCTCATCAGTCCATCGGACACGGCATCAACAGTATGTGAGGGGCGTAACATTTGCGTCTCACGCTTGAGGTATTCGGCCAATCACAACGCATTGGATAGCTGGCCAATCAGAGCACACCTCGCTTTTCAGACCGATGAGCTTTGTAAAAATCGACGCGTTTCAGAAAGGCGGGGCATAGAGGAGAAACAATAATGTACAGTATGTGGAAAATAATGTGTTTTTTGAACTTTAAACCGCATAAACACATTTCATTACACCAAATACACCAAATAATGTTCTTTTTAGCAACATCATATGACCCCTTCAAAGAAATGTATACTTTTATTCAGCAAGGATGCAGTAAATTGATCAGAAGTGACAGTGAAGACATTTATATTGTTACAAAAGATTTCTATTTAAAGTAAATGCTATTATTGGAACTATCATGGAAAAAATGTATCACCGTTTCCACAAAAATATAAAGCAGCACAACTGTTTTCAACATTAATAATAGTTTGAAAATAAGCACCAAATCATAATAGCATAATTTCTGAAGGATCATGTGACACTGAAGACTGGAGTAACGGCTTCTGAACATTCAGCTTTGCCAGAAATATCGTTCGTGAGCATAAGAAATCTTACCGACCCAAAACTTTTAAACAGTAGTGTACATAGCGTACAAACTCTTTCACACTATGCGTCAAAACTTTCCGATAACCAGTCCAGCCATATTCAACAATGTCCTGGCCCAGCTAGGCTTCTGTATCACACCCACATCCCAGCTGTCACAGGCCCTGAGCTTTATTTAATGCCTTGTCTGGAGGTATACGGGCAGCCATAATGCCTGGCTCTGAAATTGTGGAACAGAAGAGGTGTTATATTGGGGGTCTGGCTGGGGCGAGGGTGGCTTAGGGCCCGTCACCTGCAGCGTGCTTGACTTGTCCATAAAGTAAGTGATGATTAGATTGTGGATTGGCCGGAGTGGCTGCAGGGCCACCTTTAAGGTCTGGGTATATCATGTTTGTTTTTTATGGGGTTGAGTTTATGTTGGAATGGCTCATTCACACTTTGTTTGGTTTGCACTTTTCTTGACACTCTACTTGCCGACCTGTGTAAACAGTAAAATAAGTAAAAGAACAGTTCACAAAAGCTTGATATGTAGATCCCTGTGACAAGGCAGTAATTGTGTTTTTTAGTTTTCCTAATAAAGCTTGTTTGTTCCACAGCCAAATCTTTCACAGAACCCAGTGGTGTGTGTTTCTTGCCTGATCTGCAGTACAGCACTTGTTTTTGGTCTTGTAACTCTTTAAAGAAACCTTTGGCAAATGTGAGAAATGAGGCATTTAAAATAATGAAAAGCAAAAACCATGCTGAATTGTGAATTTAACAGAGCATAAATCATGATATGAAAGGAGATTATAAGACCCATACCTAACGATGCCAACTAAAGCACAAACAGTGACAGGGACACTTTGTTCTGTGGGTTTGGGAAAGTTACGATCACCATGCATATTAAAGACATATGTGGTTACTGTAAGGGGGTTCTTACGATTGTTAAGCAGGCTGCAGAGAGAACGGCTTCAGTTGGCCTTAAACAACCATTTTGGGTCATTTCCACCAGGCTATGCATTGTACATTAGAACATTTCTTGACATCTTTGTTAATATACTCACACCTATGTTTACATTTGCAATGTGTCTGTCGATATGGCTTGAATGAATGAGGTTATTGATTGATGTATTTGTGTTTGAACTAAGCTTGTTTGTTCTCTTTTATCCTAGTGTTTGTAAGGAGGGCTGGAACATTGTATGTTTTAGATTTGGGCGTCTTGTGAGCTCAGTCGTGTTGGTGTGTGCTCCTTATGTGGGTTGGGTTTTGTCTACATTGTGGAGGTCAAATGCACCTAGAAAGATAAAACCTGCAATCACCTACATGGTAAAGACTAGCAGGTGATTCTGATTTAAACGGCATAGTAAACATAATGTCTTAATGAAAATCTTAAAATACAGAAAAGTTTCTTTGAGAGTTTTTGGATAGGAAAAAAATGTACCTCAGTATAAAAGCAAAAAAAGTCAATGGAAAGTCCTCACCAGTGTACTTGTGTGTTCTGAATGTATACTTTAGTAAAGCCCTTTGAAGAAAATGGTACATTTTTGTGCCCATCCTTATCTCCAGTCTCCCTGCAGAATCTTTATGCACAAAAAGCATTGCACTCAGGCAAAAACCACTCCACATCTTGTGGCACAGAGATACTCCGAAGATGTCAGCTCTCCCTAAACAATCGTAAAAGCTTTCCATCAAAGCTGCTTTGTGTTGGGTCCAGCTTTCCCCCATCACTGTCAGCGATTGGGAAGCATTGTCCGTCTTCATAGACTGTAAGGTATTTCTAATTCATTCATTGAAGTGTTAGAAACCTTTTTTGTCACTATTATAATTATTATATTTTTCAGTTGGAAACTTACAAAACTTTAACCAAAGTCCAAAGTGGATAAACATTAGCTCATCAGTCCATCATACCAGTATTTACATGTGATAACAATTCATGCACATTTCATGCATTCATTTTATCTAATGTTGTCCATGTTTGCCATTACATAGTGCCAGACTGTGTCCAAAAAGTATTGAAGTGTACACTTTTTCAAGTCCTTAAGTAGGCCCACCAAACTTCTTGTCACTTGATCAATCTTTTTTTTTTTTTACATTTTATAATAGCAGCTGAATGCTGATGACAACCATATATATATTTTTTTATAATTGTTGCGTCCAGCTAAACTTCAGCTCTTATATTTACTTATGTCACAGCGTACAATACAATACTCAACTATTCAAGCCAATATAAGATATTTAGAGCTCTAATAAGCTTTAATCCATCTAAATTTGCTTTTAGGAATAAGAAACTTTGGCCAGGACATGTGGAGCCTTTGGTTGACGTCTCCAAGACCTTAGGTGCATTATATCAAATCCTTCTGAACCAGACAGTGGCCAAGATGAACAGAGGTGACTGTCTACATTACTGATCCATTCTTGTGTTGTAAATTACATTCCTACGTCATGTCCAAGCCAGCTAATCCCTTACATTTGAATTAGTACACGTGTCGCTGACCTTTTGATCTGGCCAGTCGGGATGCAAACAGCTCTGGTTACATCTGGAGCCCTTACGAGAGGCAACAACATGGTCTTTCAATCAGAGCTCTGCATTTTCAGGGTATCTTCCCACTACAGTATGTGGTTTGTCTGAAAAGCTTCCAGGGAGTTAAAATGGAAAAGTGAAAGGATTAGTGGCAGAGAAAAAAATGGACATTTGTCAGGATGAAGGAGGGACTGAACTGGAACTCACAGCACACATTCGTCTTCTGATCTCATGAAACTTCCAGAGTGATTTCACAGTGTCCTGGTGCTTTTTTTGGACAGCAGTTGGCGCTTAGTGTCGCATGGTAATCTTGTTTATATGGGAGCTTTTTGTTTCGGAATAATGTTGGTGACCAAATAACATGGTAATTTTCTTTTTTGCAGTACATGTCCTGCTGAAAAGGTCTGTATAATGAATTTCCATACTTCAGCCTGGTTTTTGCTGGTTTAGCTAGTGAACGATCTGTTGGTGAGTCTAGTCTGTTCATGTCAAGTCTGTTCATTCCTCGTCAAGTCAAGTCTGTTCATGTCAAGTCAAGTCTCGGATTATTGTTTGGATGTTTGGATCACACTGTAAATAAACTGCACTTGGGTTCTTCACTACTCTCGCCTTCAGTGGACTGATTCATTACAGATAGCCACCATGGTATTTCTGAAGCTGATTGACCAATACATTTTTGTTATTAGATAGTTAGCACTTAGCGGGTCAAGTCAAGTCACCTTTATTTATATAGCGCTTTATACAGTACAGATTGTGTCAAAGCAGCTTTACAGTGTCAAACAGAAAAATTGTTTGTCAATAATGCAAGAAGACAATAACAGAGTAATTTTTCCATTTAAAGCCAATTCATTGATGATTCAGTGATGTCATCATCCAGTTCATCTCTCTTCCAATAGTGTCTGTGCAATCAGTCAAGTACCACAAGGCTCAGTACTAGGGCCGCTGCTTTTCATGTTTACATGTTACCCTTGGGAGAATAATCAGGAAACATGGTGTTAGCTTTCACAGTTATTCTGATGCTCCTCAGCTCTATATTTCTTTGCGGCCTGATGAAATATATCAATAAAATACTGGATGACTAGTTATTTCCTATTGCTAAATTAAAGGTTTTAATTTAGGTTTTAATTATTGGACCAAAAACCTCCACATGTAATAACCTAAAACACTGTCTAACACTGCTACGACAATCAGTTTGGGACCTAGGTGTGCTATTTGATAGCAGTCTTTCCTTTGAAAACCATGTTTCTAGCATTTGTAAAACTGCATTTTTCCATCTTAAAAATATATCTTAATTATGACCTATGCTCTCAATGTTAAGTGCAGAAACGTTAATTCAAGCGTTCATGACCTCAAGTTTAGATTAGTGTAATGCTTCATTGGGTGGTTGCTCTGCGTGCTTAATTTAAAAAACTCCAGCCGGTAAACCTGGTTGATTGCCATGGTCTTTTTGGTTAAGCTGGTTGACTTTGGTTAAGCTAAAATTTTGCTAGTTGGGGCAGTTTGTAGCCTGGTGGAGACACCAGTGGTCTTTGATATTGGTGATTATTTATAATGAAAGCAAAAACTAATCTAAATGTAAAAATAAAAATGAGCACACATAATTAAAAATTCAATACTGGCCAAAATATATTCAGCATATTGTGCATATTGTACATCCCAACTATTTTCAGCACAGTTTCTTATTTAGCTTTCCATAAACTGTGGCTTATTTAACATGCAAGGTCCAATTCTGCACCGCAATCTTTGTCACACACTGGCATATCTGGTCGTCATAGAGGAGATGAGAATAATTTATAAATGGCTGATGAATATGGAGGAAGGGGAAAGGCCTGTCTATGGAGGATAAATGTTCGGCAGTGGCTCAGTCAGGAGGACAGAGACGGCAATAAGAAACCTCTTGAACCCTCTGTTCAGAACGACAAACTGCCTTCAACCAGGCAAATGCTTAGAGATTAACATACGCACTGCAGATCCAAGGAGCAATTTCATTTCAAAACTGAATCCGCCAGCTTGAGGATTTTCATGGCTAATTAGCCACACTGGCACTCATTTTTTCCATCTATTCTTCTTCTTTCCTTCTTTCTGCTCCTTCATCTATCTTAGTAGAAGTTATCCTCTGTTGTGATAGCAAAAGGAAAGAGAGCCGTACACTAAATTAAGCCTACCTGTTGTGTAAAAGATCCCATTACATATATGTTCAGCCACTTCTTTTCTGTACGTATTAATGCATAAGTGATGTGAATTGCCACAGTAGTTATGGTTTCAATTTAATAGATTAATGATGGGTTTATGTGGATCGGCTTGCAGTCATTTAGCTCACACTAGAACTGAATTCATTATGAGGCATATGGATGCTAATTTTCAGTTAAATAGGCTGGACTATTACCTATATATTTATACCATTCAGAAATTTAGGGCAAGTAATTATTATTTATTTTTTTTGGAAGTAATTGTTCTATTCAGCAAGGATGTATTGAATTGATCAAAAACAACACTAATGCCTTTTACATTGTTACTCTTACGGGTTGGTGAGGTACACACACACGAGGACGAAGGAGATATACAAAAGGTATTTTAATCAACAAATCCAGGAGACAGGCAAGTAGACCAACATTAAATAAACGAGAACGGACTCCGACTAAGGGAAAACTGAGAGCATGGCGGATCAGGAGACGAGGGCGCTCTGGAGGAGCCGGCACTTGAGGGCGCTCTGGAGGAGCCGGCACTTGAGGCCGCTCTGGAGGCGAAAGAGGGCTGGACAGGACCAGCGGCTGCGAAGGAGGCGAAGGAGAGCTGGATGGGACCAGCGGAGGCGAAGGAGACGAAGGAGAGCTGGACGGGACCAGCGGAGGCGAAGGAGACGAAGGAGGTTCAGAGGAGCGTGTTAGGGCGGCTTCTGGGGTGAGGACGGGTACCGAGAACCCCGGGGGCAGCGACATGTCCGTTATCGCCGATTGACACGCTGGAGCGAGGTCTGGGGCAGGAGCCGACACTGGAGCGAGCTCTGGGGCAGGAGCCGAAACTGGAGCGAGCTCTGGGGCTGGAGCCGACACTGGAAATGTTTCTTGAGCACCAAATTAGCATACAAATATAGCCTTAAGGGATAGTTCACCCAAAAATCGAAATTCTGTCATTAATTCCTCACCCTCATGTTCTTCCAAACCCTTAAGACCTTCGTTCATCTTCGAAGATATTTTTGATACATCAGTGGTTCAACCGTAATTTTATAAAGCTATGAGAATACTTTTTGTGTGCAAAGAAAACAAAAATTACGACTTTATTCAACGATTTTTTCTCTTCCGGGTCAGTCCGCCGCCATTCGCAAGAGTAGCATGATGCATGCATGTGCCGCTGCTGATGTAGAACACGCATGCGCTGCACCTTGTTTACGAGCAGAGGAATGCACAGGCATGCACTGTGGTACTCTCGTGAATGGCAGTGGACTGACCCAGAAGAGAAGAAATTGAGTAAAGTCGTTATTTATCGAGTAAAGAGCGAAATAACGAAGCAAACGGAATGATTTTAAAGTCTGTTTTACATTTGACATTCACATTTAGATTAAATATGTTACTCTGAATAATGAAGTTAAGCACTGAAATTTCATGAAATTATTATCCAGAAATTACAACATTTGTATATGAATTTAAACAGAAATATTTGCAGTGGATGTGCTGCTTTCGAACAATGTTCCTGTGGTATGTGATTTAATGTTTTAATCACAGCGAGGATTGCTTGGCGACGGCATATGACAATTCTACTTTAAATTGTGTTCTAAATAGCAAAACTCATGTTCTGAGAAAATACTTTTACACGAATAATGACCATTGATGTGAACTTGATTCGTCTGATGGCTTTGGAACATAGGCGGTAACGAAAGACATAAGGATGCGCTCGTTGATCAAACAGTCCATTGGCTGGTTTGAACAGGTCCGATGACAGTAGAACTGTTCACAGGTGTTGCGCACAGACAGTAGCCTAATGATAACCCCTTTCGTGCTCTTCCCAATATTGTGACAGACACCATATTTAAAAGATAGAATTTGAAGGAAACTAAGATATGCGCGTTTTATTTTCAAAATGTTTTGTTATTGACACGGTGAGTCAGACAGCTACACTGCAAAAAAATAAAGCCTATCTCTTTCCATAAAATTATAGGCTATAAACATTCTAAAATATATGTTTACCTTTTAGGCAAATTGCATAAATTAGAATTGGCTCAAAACGCATTTATAGTCAGTATCTAATATTTTCCTAACGTGTTGTAGGCTAGGGTGGAGATTCATGTACGCACAATCTTCCGCTGACTGGGTATTACAAAGGGAATTTTACGCAGGGTCTGGCTTACGCATGGCTTTATAAATCTGAAAACGTTTGTACGTACGCAAAATCTAGCTTTTGTGCATACGCACACATTTAGGATGAAATCTACGTAAAGTTTTATACATGAGGCCCCAGATGTCACACAGACTATTTTATCAATGTCGTTACTAGTTTCTGTGCCTTGACCATGGTAGTTCCCTTACTGTCTATTGAGGGTCAGAAAGTTCTCGGATTTCATCAAAAATATCTTAATTTGTGTTCTGAAGATGAACGAAGGTCTTACGAGTTTGGAACGACGTGAGGGTTTTTAAATTAATTAATTAATTGAGTAATTAATGACAGAATTTTCATTTTTGGGTGAACTAACAGCTTTGCCATCACAGGAATAAATTAAATTTTTAAATATATTTAAATATATTATTTTAAATTGCAGTAGTATTTCACAATATTACTGTTTTACTGTATTTGCAAATAAATACAGCCTTGGTGAGCATAAGACACTTAATTTAAAGTACCTATAATATAACAAATAAGTTCAAAATAGTGCAATTTGTTCCCCTCCAAGAACCATATATCCAACTAGTGAACGCTAGCACACTGAAGAATATAAGGAATAAGAAGTGGATTCTTTGCTGAACCTAAGGCATTTCTAAGAGTCATTAAAGAAGCTTTATTTGTAGGAGTGCTGGCCTGAAATGTACTCCACTTACAATCTCTTGGTGATCTTCTCCATTTTCTCTTCTCTTTTTTTTCAGATAGAGAGATACAGAGTGAGCTGGAATGAGATGGAGAACATACCCATAATTACAAGTGAGGTTCATTTGAGTGCAGTATGCATTTACAGTATATGTATATCACTCTGTAGATGGGATTACCCTCATAGCCCTGCATCCAATTAGATAAACTGCCTTTAATAATTCAACCTAACCCACCGTTCCAGAATAATGAGTGAGATAATGCTGCAGTATCTCAGACACAGATGTAATTTATTGCTGAGAGAGCAGCATTTATGGAGAATGTGATTTTCTACAGGCATAATGAGAGTTCGGGAGTTCACCGCAAATGTTATGGACTTGATTCTTTTGGATGTGCAAAATGTTGCAGTGAGCGTCGTAAGTGCATTTAGATTAGATTGTTTTTAAAATTGGTTTATTGCAGTAAGGTAATTGCTCAGATGAATCTGGTTGATAAAAATAACTTTTTTCCCCCCCTTGCAATTATTATTCTGTTGGGCCGAACTTTTATGATCATGATTGTTACCGAAGTAAATTGCCCTGCCCATAAGGTCTTGCACAAAATATTTTGGCTTGAGAAAGGAAACAATAATGGCTAGTTTGGTAATGATACAGTAGTGAGGGAGCATTTTGTGGTTCTTCGTATCACTTTAATATCAGCAAAACTTGTTTTTTTTTTCATTTTCTTTTATTTACTTGTTTTCCCTTTCATGCCTTTTCATCTCTTCCATGTCCTTGACTGTCTGGCTTCTCCTGTAAACAGCACAGGAATCACATCTTGGCATTCCTGAAACAACACTGGATTTGATTTTACAACCCAATTAAAGTCGAGCTGTAAATCAGTGGGGCAGTAGAGCCTTTTCCCCTTCGTTTTCTTTTCCTTTCCCCCCTCCTTTCGCTTAGCACCTTCAGCAGAATTGAGTATCCCTGAAAGCTGTGAACCAATTTCAGGACAGCTTATAAAAGCAACAGGACTGAGAACAGAGGCAGGACTGATGAGGGCGTTTACAGGGCAGCCAAGGATGCCACCCTTGAGGTTCCTAAATCACAAAGCTGTGATGGCTAGCAAGTGGCTGCATGGCTCTCGTCCATAAAGACTAGAACTCTAAATCCTGGATGAGTCTGTGTGCTTTCAGCTGCATCTAGAAACTTTATAAGCAACATCAGTAGTTGTAGAGGTCATTTTAAATATTACTGTATGATAATTCCCTTCTGGATGAATACTATAAAAAGTATGTGGTTAAAATGCAATGAGTATACTGCACTGTTTCCATAAGAATTATGCTTTTGATTTCTGTCCTACATACTACATGATTACTACTTACCAACTATCACATACTACTTACATGAAAGAATAGTATTTTTTGTCATATATTTTGTAAATTTGCATTTATTACAATAAATGATTATAACTCTTGAACTGCACATTGTGCAAACATCCAGTTAATAGAGAATTCAGATGGAATGATTCTTTAGAGTAATTCAGATCTATGACGTGTGAGTCATTTTGACTCGGTTGACTTATTTGACTCATTGGCTCATTTAAAAGAACTGTATTGTGAGTGTAATTTATTGCTGAATTACACTGCACATGCAGCTAAGGAAAACGTCACATCCTACTATTAACTGTTTGCTATGGAAGCTTGTTTCTGTGACTGGATTAAAAAAAAAAATGAAAAAGGTAATTGCAACTTTTTATCTCACAATTCTGACTTTTTTCTCACAATTTAGAATTGAGAGACGCAAACTGAGAATTGCTTGATATAAACTCGCAATTCTGAGAGAAACAAACGTTTGAATTTTGAGATAAAAAGTCACAATTAGTTTTTTCTTTCTTTTTTTTTTAGTTCTCTGGCAGAAATAAACTTTCCATAGTTTGCACCTTTTGAATTACTTCTGGCACTGAGTCTTTATTTTTATTATCTCAGAATCATTTCATTTTGAACATTACCATTTAAAAGTTTGGGGTCAGTTTTTAAGAAATTAAAAATTCGTTTTTTTTATCACTGGTAATGAAGAATGTTTCTTGAGCACCAAATTATCATATTAGAATGATTTCTGAAGAATCACATGACGCTAAAGACTAGAGTAATGGCTGCTTAAAATTCAGCTTTGGCACTGCAAGAATAAATTATGTTTTAAAATATAATATAAAATAGAAAAAGGTTTTTTTTCATTTGCAACAAGATTACTGTTTTACTGTGTTTTTTTAATCTAATAAATACAGCCTTGGTAAGCATAAGAGACTTCTTTCAAAAATATTTAAAGATCCTACCAAACCCTAACTTTTGAATAGTAGTGTACATTTATCAACATTTATCCAGTTTTCTCTTGGAGCAGTACTTCAACTACAGCTAAACTTGAGACTGGTAGAGCAATATTTTATCAAGCTTTTGGCTACAGAATCGAATCCTATTCGGGGCAAGACCTGGACAGGAATCTCTATTCAGCAGGCACGAATACTCATGTGGCTTACTGATGTACAGTTTCCTCCAGCAAACATCCGCTGCTAGATTAAACCATCTCGCTGTGTGGCGGTTGTTTTTTACACAACATCCGTTGCTAAGACAGTAATTGCCTGCTGTAATACATCAAAGCCAATACAGGCGATTGTCATTTTTCATTAGCGAGACAACAGGTCAATGCGGGCTCACAGCTATTAGTCAGAAATTTCCTCTAATGGCATATCAGTAACTCCTGACACCTAGCGCACTGACTGCCTGCATGATCTAAATTCTCTTTTCGTTTATAAAAGCCAGAATGAGCCTCATTTCATTTTAAGAAGAGGCGTGATGTGCATTAAAGCATTTGAAATGAAAATCTCACCCTGGCACTCACTTAATTGCTTAGTTTATATAACAGAAACAGAGGGTGGAATTTAAATAGCTTGAAGTCTATTTGGGCACACTGTCTTTTATACAAAAAGACAGCACATTCAACTGAAATTTGCTTATTTTCTTGTGGCCATTAATCTTTTACTTGTCATACACACACTCATATGCACAAACACTCATTATGAATACGCATCTGGCAATATGCTGTTCGTGACAAATGCGAGGAACACCTCGGATAGACAGTACGACAAAGTCAATTTGCCTCTTAGAGACATTTGAGAGAAATTAGGCCAATGCAGTCATTCTGCCCAGAGTGTTTGTCTTCAGACCCCAATGAATGAAGCCTCACAGCTCTTTTTGTCCTGGGTCTTTGTCATGTCATTAGAAGCCTTACAGATGGAGTAATGAGGAAAGGCAGCCCTTCAGTCCAATTCACAATGCCAAGAAACTGCTTTTAGCCTTAGCGAATGATGTGCACAGGCCTAGGATATCAAATCAGGTCTATGTTGTTGCTTAGTTAGACGTTTTGCAGTAAATGACGTGACTGGTAGAGATTAACATGCTAATTATGCACTGGGAGGCTGCTAAACATCACATATGATGCCATTTGCTATGGAAAGTATGTTTTTTTTCTGTGTAATACCTTCATCTTGAAATACTTTTTACGTGAGTTGCGTTCTGGCATTCGCTTGTCTTAATTTAACTCTTGATTTAATGTCTTTCGCAGACTTTTGAGCTGAGTATGACCATCAGGTCTTACATGTAGGCTCTGAGATCGGCAAATTTGATGACTGTTATTTCTGACTTAAGTGGACACCGATTGATTGAGGTCTCTTGGGAACGGGAAGAATAACATTGTGTTTTGCACGCCGCTGCTTAGGCCTCAATCAAGCTACAATTTGCACTTGGCACACCAGGTGAGCTGATTTTAGAGACAAATAATGACGACTGTGATTAGGACCGAAGTTGAATTTAAAGCAGTCTGTCTCCATGACCTCTTGGGCTGAATATGACTCCACATTCCTCAGGCTGGAGGTCTGAAGCGCTCCTCTCTGTCCGTAGCTCTGCAGCAGAGAGATCTCTACACCTGGGTGCTGCGTACTTGTGACATGTTGACGCAGCTGTGGTTTCGGCGGAGAGTTTTAGATGGCAGGCACACCACAGTGAACTTGCACCTGTGGGATTCTGGGTAGATGTACAGTCTGAGTTCAGAGCCTTTGACAGCTGGTCCATTCTCTACTATATTCGATTCCTGGTTACAATGTCAAAAGCTGTTGTTGTCAAATTCCAGGGTTTGTACTCATATAGCACTTTTGACCAATGATTACACTAAAACCAATTTATATACTAGATTTAAAAAAAAGAAAAGAAAAACTTAATTATAGTTTTCTATAGTTGGAAATTAACTAGATAAAAAACAATTTTCACTAAGTGCAGAATTAAAGTGATTTAGTTATTGAGTAACACATAGAATGTTGTATGTTACGGTTTTAATGGTTAAAAGTCAAGCTCTTAATCAGCTGGATTTGTTGCATAATGCTGATTACCAAAAAATGATATTTTCTACTTGTCCTTTGGTTTCTTTTAAAACAAAGAAGCAAAAAGCAAGGTTACAGTGAGACACTTACAATGAGAGAAAATGTGGACAATTTTGAAAAGGTTTAACAATGGCTTACAATTTTATAAAAGCACTTAGGACATTAATTTGTTAACACTATACATAAAGGTGGCATTTGTTAAGGTTACTTAATTGCATTAGTTAACATGAACTAGCAATGAAAAATATTTCTAAAGCATTTATTAATCTTAGTAATGTTAGTTTTAACATTTACTAATGCATTATTAAAAATCAAAAGTTATTTCTGTTAATATTATTTAATGGACCTGAGCTGACATTAACTAATGAACAAGTGCATTTTTATTAACTAATGTTAACAAAGACTAATAAATATTGTAACTAAGGTTAACTAATGAGACATTTTTGTTAAATGTTCCCATTCATTTTTCTATTAAAACTTGTGTATTTTTGTGTACGTTTTACTGTTGTTTTAGGGCTTATTAAAGTATATGAACATTAATGGATTGGCCTCATTCACTTCCTTTTTATTATTGGCTTTTGTTTAAACATTAAGACAAAAAAAAAAAAAAAACAATATAGAATTTAAAGACAACCGGAACAAAACTGAAAAATAAAATAAAATAATATTTTAAAAGGCGGGAACCTATGGAAACTTAATCATCAACAACACAAATGCTGTATTAAAGCTCAATAAAAGCTTAGCTTGTACTGAACCCAGAATATTCCTTAAGAAAAGAGATAGAGAGAGAATAAAAGTGATCCAAAGGGATCGCTCAGGACTAAAAATGAGCATCAACAAGTGCTCAGTGATTCAGAGGCAAATCTCCCCCTGCAAAACCTATTAAGTAACATTTTTCTGATCTCAGAACAGTAAAAAATAAGCGGTATAGGAGGGTAGGTCAGCCCTGAACCCAACAGGAACAACGCTGATAATGCAGGAACATAAATCACCGGAGCTTTCTGCAGGCTCTCTCATTCAACACATATGCCTCTAGTCAGTGAGGCCTCCTGGGACATCATGATTCGTTCCTCAGCTGTGGCCCCTTACCTGCTGGGTGGCAAGGCTCTTTAGTAAATCGTGTCGGGGCGATGAGTCATTAGTAGGTGCTTTTCCTCTGTTGTCGGCATTATGGGATATTAAACATAGCTACTACCCTTGCTGGGCGGAGACGCTGGGCACAACACATTACATTCGCCTGTCGTTATAGGCTGTAATGACCATGGAGTTTTATGGTGCGGTGATATGAGGCAGTCAAGGCAGTAATGATGGTAGTTTGATGTGGGCAAGAACGCTGAGATATGAAGTGTTTTCCAGATATTGCGAATAAAACTGAGAAGGTTATTTTACTATAACTGGGGGAAATACATACACATATACACACACACAGGCATATATATATATCCAGGCAGGTTTGGACAGCTTTTTTCTCTTAATAAATGAAATCATAATTTAAAAACTGCAGTTTATATTTACTCAGGTTATCTGTATGTAATATTAAAATTAGTTTGATGATCTGAATCTTTTAATGTGACAAATATGCAAACAATTAAAAAAACAGGAAGGGGGCAAAAACTTTTTCACACCACTGTATATATATATATATGTAGATATATGTGTGTGTGTGTGTGTGTGTATATATATATATATATATATACAGTATAAGATGTTGTCAAGAGATTAAAATAATTTATTCATTAATTAATGTGCTGATTAATTAATCACAAATTATTCGCACATCAAATTGTGCTGAGAAATTACTCCCCAAAGGATGAAGTCATTATTGTGCTAAATGAGAAAAGCATTTAATAGAAATGACAACTTATAAAAAAATTTAGATTCAACATAGGAAAACGATTATTAAATAAAATATGATTTTTTTTTTTTAATGAAATGAAACTAAAACCAACAATAGGTGGCAGCAAGTCACTGTGTTAATGAGTGAGTCATTCAGTCATTCATTCAACCATTCAAATGATTTGTTCAAACAGCTGATTCATTCAGAAGCAATGCAAATGACTTTCTTTATGAATGAGTCACTGAATCATTAGCGCAAGGCAAGTTTATTTATATAGCACATTTCGTACACAATGGTAATTCAAAGTGCTTTACATAAAAGAAATCACAAAATTAAAACAAGGAATTTAAAAACTTTGAAAATGATTTACAAATTGATTTAAAACGAATTTAAGACAGTTAAAAATAGAAAATGATTATACATACATAAAATACAGTGCAATCAGTTCGGACATCGCACAGTGCTCATTCAATAAATGCACAGCTAAACGGATGAGTTTTGAGTCGAGATTTAAATGTGACTAATGTTTTAGCACATCTGATCTCTTCACTCAATTCGTTTAAAAATGTGGATTCATTCAGTAATGAAACACTGCTGTGTTGCTCTGAGATGCACAACAGTTCAGCTGTGGCTTTGTTTGGAACAATATTCATTGGTGAAATTGAACATAAACAAACAAAGAAAAACAGCACTCTTCCTTGTGAGATAATGCTTAACTATATTATATGATATAAATATACAACAAAAACACAAGGCCCTCATATTTTGAATTTTAGGGTACATAACTGCCTTCTAATAGGTTAATAGGAGAGAGAAAGTGTCACCCTTTATTGTAAAGAATAGGGATGCCATCTGTTAGCAGGCCTCCTCTATGACAGGGCATTGTGTTTACAGCAATACAGAACAAAAGCGTTTATGCACTCGTCAATAATGCAAATCTGGGGTCAAGGAGTAATTGGCCTCTAATAAACCAGATGACTATCCCTTATTCCCCTCTGAGGATTAAACAAGCATTTTGGTTTGAATTGCAGACTTTATAGCACAGGTGTGGCACGTCAGTCTAGGAATGCTTCTGGTTAAATCACGTAAGTTTGAGAAGCCTTTCCATTGTTTATAAAATGCAAAAATATAAATCGTGCATAAAATATCTGCCCTGAAGTAAGAATGACATATTCTGTGCTCTTTGCTCGTTTTGTTTTATTGCTGTTATTTTTGATGACACGGCAAATTCCATCCACCTCAAACTTAATTAACTCCTATTGTGACGGCCTACCCAGGACAACAGGAGGAAATTCAACAAAACACCAGTAAAAGTCTCTATATGCTTTATTTTTAGGCAGTGCCATTTCTTTTTGGACAAAACAGAATTCCTTCTCTCTGAACTTTACCACAGATGCCAGTCTGAAGTACAGCAGAGAGGTCAGATACAAAAATTACAAAAGCGTATGGTAACAATGTGCTTTTTTTCTATAATATGTGTTTTGGTGTAAACAGAGACTCATTTTACGGCAAAGTAAAAGGTACAGTGACCGCACTTTAAATACTATACTCAAGTGTCTGTTTATAATAACCGACAGCTTTTTTTCAACCGTTAAATGATGGTATGAAAACAATGGTCACTTGTGGTATTGCTTTATGCATATGAGAGACGGAGATTTGTTTAACCGTAGGAGAGAACAATCACAAATGAGATCTCTGTATTATCTTACAGAGAGACGTTTACTGATGTTTACTGCTGTTTCTTCTCAGATTTTTCTTCTGAGGAAATTAACAGTAATTTGTGCCAGTATAATTTAACATTTTTCATATGTGTATGTGTATGTGCTTTTGTCATTTTGTTTTTGGATTTTTTTTTATTTAGCTACTATAAATAAATTTTGTATTTAAGTTTTAGCAATTTTAGTGCTTAACTTCAACCAAGGCAATATTTCTAATTCTCATTTTTAAGTTTATTTTTCTTGTAATATTTATATATATTCTCTTCATTTAACATTAACAATGCTATACTTCCTACTTTAATTTAATAGCTGTACACACAAAAAATGGTATAAGATTTACAGAAACAGTACAAAATTGCTTAAAATGTAAAATATATTTAATAGTCGTTTTGTTTTATTGACCGCTCAGATTAATTTTTTTATTTATTTATTTCTCTCCAAAATGATAGAAAATTGTATTATAACTTATATAACTTAGACAATTGTATTATAATATCTGAGACAAAGTTGACATTTTCAAACAGATGCTTTTTGTAAAAGATCATTTAGAAATCTCATACGCTATAACTGAGCAATGCAATTTTCAAAAACGATATTTTTTAAGGGAAATAGTAAGTGTGTGTTAGTGACAGGCATTAAAAACCGTCCAGCACTACAGTCAACTGTTCTTCTTCCTGGAGGTAAATGCAAATACCCACTGGGGACATTTAAACCCCCCCTCTGTTGCTGGGACGTTTGCCAGCACTATCACACACAAAAGCCAGAGCTGTCCTCCTTGACCACACCAACCTCTTTAACGCATCTTCCCAAGGACACATCTTCAAAAACAATGTGATTCTTCCTTCCTCTCTGAATTTCTCTTTGTGCATCTCCCATTCTCTCCTTATCTCCTCTGGTATTGTGCTCCTCAAAGGCAGCGAATGAAGATTAATGTGTTTGCTTTAATTAATATGCGCTAGCTGATTAGGAACAGGGAGGTACAGTCTTGTTCTTGGGCTGGGGTTTGAGGGAAGACGAGGGACGTGTGTGTGTGTGTGTGTGTGTTATAGAGGCAGACAGGTGGTGTTGATGGGGATGCCTGATTCAGTGTGCACCTTATTTGCATACACTTGCAGACAACCATCTGTGCTAATAGCCTCTGAGATGTCTCTATTAGGCTCTAAGCCACGTGTCAGTGCCAGGAGAACCGCACCCATGTTGTGCCAGTGTTGAACCGGCACCGGAGTTGTTGTAGGTTCCATCTGATGCCATCTAGTGATTGGTGGAGCTATGAGGAAGAAAATCTGATAATATTTCAAGAAAGTAGGGCAGTGGAACTTTAAATCAATTCTCAAACCTATGGCTGAATCCCAGTCGCAAGTTTATACTTAGTATGCAAGGTATGATGGTTCAATAAATTATTATTTAAGATGTGCTTATCCTAGTGCTTAAAATGAACCTGTACTAAGTTCTGTACTATGCTGTTCACGGTACCAGGAATTGGACTCTCTTTGGTCTAATTTTAATTTATATATTTATTTTATGAGTTAATGTGAATTTTTCAACTTTGCCTAATATTATGCTGTTCACGGTACCAGGAATTGGACTCTCTTTGGTCTAATTTTAATTTATATATTTATTTTATGTGAGTTAATGTGAATTTTTCAACTTTGCCTAATATTAGTTTTGTGTGTGTGTTTGTGTGTGTGTGTGTGTGCAATTAATCATTTTAGGAAAGAAACAAAAATCTATGTAACAAAATGAAAACAAATATGTAAAAATAGCAAATTACTTACTTTTGTTGTATATTAATTCATAATTTAATAATTTATACCTTTAGTACGATACACACACACACACATACACACATACATATATATATATATATTGAAGGATTTTGAAAGTCTGACAGTAATTAGTGTTACTGCAAAGTTAACCCTGCCTGCTTTAACTGTTTGAAAATGATTAACAGTTGAAAACATTTGTTAGAAATTTAGAAAAGTAATCAAATGTAATCAATTACATTACTTTAATAAAGTAATTGAAATAGTTACACTGCTTATTACTTTTTAAAAAGGAAAACTTGTAATCTGTAACCTATTACATTCCAAAGTAACCTTTCCTACACTGCATATGTACTGTATATGTAGATCAGGGAATCATTTCCACTGTATACTAAGTTTGATGGATATTATGCAAATTGGAATATTTCTCATTTTAGAATTTTTAAATATTTATATAGTTGTGTTGGACTAAACAGGAAGCCTCTGGCAGACCTCAAATAGGCCCTTATCCTTTGCTCCGGGCTAAACGTGGAAAAAATACCAGTTTCACCACAAAGTTCTTTGTTTCAGTTCATCAAACAGTAATTAAATAACGCTCATCTTCAGAGCTCATAGTATGCATGTCCGTTTTGGTCAAATGCATTTCACAACAACGCAGTCAGGCCAAGTGGAAATTCTCCAAGCCACACCAAACTCCAGCAAATGATTCTTATATTTTACACAAATTCCTCGAGCTTCACAAGCAATTTCTCAGTCATCAGCAGTGACATGCTGGCGGCTTATGTGAACCCATTCAAGGTTGCATCTGAGTGTTTGCGTTCCCAGCTGTGCACTGACAGGCATTTTTCACCTGAGCAAAATCATAGAAATTGTCCAATTAGGTCCAATTATCAACCTGAAAAAATAGAATAAACTATGAATAAACACCCAAATAAATAATAAATCCTGCTGCAGGAAATGAAGGTTATTAGCTGTAATGATGTTTTGAACGCACCAGGAGTCCATCCATGAATGGCACGGAGAAAAAAAAAAAACAGTATTAGTCAGATGTTCTGGGATGGAGATTAATCTCTAGAAGGACGTTCAAAGACATTTGGGTTCTATAAAAACTTTGGAGAGATTCTCTACAAACTCTTAAAGGAACAGTTCACCCAAAAATTAACATTTTTTTTCTCTAGAGCAAAGAAGGTGGTATTTTGAAAAATGTCTCAGTGTTGTTTGTCTCCACAATCAAAGTCAGTGGTGTCCAATGTCGTTTTGGACCCTACCGTATGAACAAAAACATTCTTTGTGTTTCACAGATAAAATTCATAAAGGTTTTGATACTCTTTTGCAATCCACATAAAATTTCAAGCTCTGTATTATTTCTATACGCCAACAATTGTCTCATTTGTTTGTTTTTGTTTTTCCTTTTGAAATTTAGGAGAAACATCTGAACCAAAACTTGATGCATTAAAGAAACGTATGCTGTGAAAGAGCAACCTCTGAGAAACTGTATATTGCAGCAAAGATATATCAGTTTTTTATGACTATACTCTTAAGGTTTCCAAAAGTTTTTTTTTTTTCAGTGATGCCATAGAAGAGCCATTTCTGGTTCCCTAAAGAACCTTTCATTCAGCAGTTCCTAAAGAAACATTTTATTAATATGAAGGGCATTTTAATAACCAGAACAGCCTTTTTCCACTATAAAAAACCTTTTGTCCAGTGGAAAGTTTCAATGGATGTTCTGGAACCATCATTGCCAATAATGGACCTTTATTTTTAAGAGTGTACTTGCGACATCCAGCATATCTCGGTTTATCTTAGACAGATATGATGTATGACCTTCAGGAATGTCTCAGTGACTCTCATTTTGTCAAAACAGCACTCACATTGTTTGACATTCCTCATTCACAGTAATGTTCATGCGTATATTCCACAAGATTACATCAGGTTTCCTGCAGATGGACACTACTCCACCCATATCAGACTGATAAACATATAACCGTACAGTGTACGAAACATATTGCGTTGAAAACAGAAACGGGTGAGTTAAGCCATTATGTAAGCCATTAGCCAAAATATAGACGAGTAGAGAAATGTACATGAGGGAAGCCTGCCAATTTCAGCCTTTGCACTTACTCTCAGATTTCCATCAGCTTTGTGAAAAACTACTTTTCTGCTTGAGCAACATTAGTGTTTTAATACTTTGGAAATCGAGAAGGAATCTGCAATTGGGCCTAATCCTGAACCCTGGGGAGCACCGTAACGATGACTCGTAACCATTGCGAAAAGACGACTGGAGGGCCGCATAAAAACACCAGTCCTTCTGAGATCAGCATTAAATGTGGCATTGGGAGTATCTCTGACCGTGTCCGCCAATCTAACTGCTCGGGGGATAACATTTTTAAGGGACGGACACAACATGACTGACTCATTGTTTTGATAGGGTTTCTGGGGAGAGTTGCGTTGATTAAGAATTTGAAACACTGTACTTTGAACTTAGCCAGTCCTGTGATTGGTAACAGTATGTGTCCGGAGAGTATATCGAAGCCAGTATTTGTTATGCTAAAAGTGAATCTTATCAGATCATCATATGAAATTCATTGTGAAAATATTTCTCTTCTGGATCATTTTCATTTCTCACTGTAACATTAAGGAAACTGGGGAATTAGTGTATGTTTGTGGTGAGTGATATATACCTGTGGACCACCAAATGATAATCACTAGGGCAGTGTTATTTTAATATTATTTACATGCTATTATAGTTTGTATTAATATTTTGAATTAGCTTTTGTTTTCATTTCTATGCTTTTCATTTTAATTCAGTTTAATTTTAGTCAATTTGTTATGTGCTTTTGTTTGATATTACCAATGCGATATCATTCCTCTCAGTCCCATTTTTATTTCAAACAACTGAAGCTTAAAGTGTCACATTTAAATAAGTGACTATGTGATTAAATAAGTCTTGGGTGGCAATGCTGCTTTGTATTTGGTCATTTTGTCATTTCATGGTGTTACGGTACAATGAGAGAGAATAGAGAAGATATCAAGAGCCCAATGGAAAGCATGGGTCATATTCATAATGGCAGAGTTATGGATTGTTTATGGCTGCAAATGCAACTCTGGGATCATTATCAGTGACTGAAAAAAAATGTCAAATGATCCAATCAATCTCTCTCTCTCTCTCGTTCCAGCAAAACAGTTTGAATGCAATCAATGCTGTAACTCAAACTTCAGGACATGATTTTTAGCCCCCTTATTTGCTTGATTTGATTTATTAGAAAGCATAGCATAATTCCTTTATAGTGAATCAAGCTTGAAAATAAATGAGAGGCCAGTGGCATTATGAAAATAAGACTGCAAGTCTTATATATTTTTTAAAAGAACAAACAACAGTCAGTTTCCCGCCAGATGATAATTAAGATTCACCAAACCTCAAAATGAGGGTTGTTTATATTATTAGGTCTTTCTTGATGATTTCTCTCTTGTTTCTCTTCCTTCATTCCATAATTTTTCCTTCTCTCTTTGTCTTCCACTTTCATTTGCAGAGGGGACAGAATGAAAAATGATGGTCAGACGCAGAGAGGACACAGGAGAGACAGTCAGCTAAAAGCAATTTCTTGTCAAAATCTGTCTGTCAGTTACAGTCAGCTGAAGGGCAAGTCGACAATAAATCATTAACATTAAACAGACAAGTGGCACTCTGATTAATCCTTTCATCCTCTTCACAGGAAGAACAAAAAGCACCAACAAAGCCATTCAGTCTTCTCCAAATTGCAAAGAGGAATTCCAAGAAGATTCATCAATATACTGTAAATGAAGGTATGTTGTGTATTGTAGGAAGGCAACCTATACTATGAGCAATAAAAGTGAAAGTCATTGTTGAATGCTAATCAATTTATTAGTGCACAGGAATATATACTGTTGCATAACATGCTGGGATTGATTGAATAAAGGCATCAAACCTATATTCTTAGAAATGAGAACTTGAAATCAGATATGTTAGACTTCTATTGGACATCAAATTAACCTAGCATAAAATGTAGCTAGTGATGTCTTTGTCTCACCCTTAAAATGGTGATTTTGGCTTGTCCCACAGTAGATGTCATGAATTTATTAACTGTATATTATTATAAAAATGATGTTCAATATGTTTTTTTTTTTTTGTTTTTTTTTTAATTGTATTAATTTATATACATCATTTTTCGGTTGTGTTTTGAGTGTTCATGCAAAAAATGTTGTCTAGGTAGGCAGCTTCTTAGGTTTTGAGTGCCAAAATCTGAAATCTGTACTATTTTCTCTCTCTCTGTGTGTGTGTGTGTGTGTTTTTGAATGAGAAACTTCAGAGGCACTTGAATTCCTTTGTCCGTTCCCCAGCCTCTGAGGTCTATAATGAGAGAGAATAAACACGGCTTTATCACCAGGGAGGATTTAAACAGACAAGCATGGGAGGAGAGCTTAACGGTTTCAAGGACAAGAGGTGTTTAATTTTTCAGCTGATAATCATCCACCCATTTAGCATATGTCACACAGCGCGCTAATCATCAATCACCTTTTAATGAACTGCACCGCATTTCCTGCACTGTTCAATCGTCGTTTGTTTCAGAAAGCTTCCTTTATAATGTCCATCTCTTTATTGTTTTGTGAATCATTTAGTTAGAGTGTGTCTGTATATGTGTGTGTATTGTGATTATTCGCATGCAAGCCCAAGGAGAACAGGCTTACCAAGTCTTGAGATTAATTAGACATTGTGGTCTTCCGATGTCCTCCAAGAGGACGTCTTCTATCTCTATAGCTCTGTTTACCGAAGAAGAATAAGCAATTTGCTTTCACAAAAAAATGAGGGCTTATTGTTTCTCTCACCTAGACCACACACTAGAGCAAAAACAATTAAGCATGATTGAATAATTACAGAGAGAGAGAGATGAGGGGAAAAAATTAAAATTCCTTCTCGTCTTCATTCCTTTACCCATGTGCTGACATTTTTCTCTGGCCAAAGGTCAGATAGTAATAAAAAATGTCTGCTGAGCTGACCTTCTGATGTGTCCAAAGAACCGTATGGCACCATAGTAACCGTATCCACTTTATGGCGTCCAGACCCATAGAGGAGCAACAGAGGCTTTTAAAAACCGAAATCCCCCTCCTCTCCACGCCAACCCATATGGCGCTCCTCTATTTTATTTGCCTGCTCACTCCTTGATATATGAGAGGTATTAAACATGACACCTGTGCTGAATGAGTAGTCCTCCATGGTGACGTTTAACCAAAGTTTAACCACAATTCAGTTTATTCCCTGTTGTTGTTTATAGCAGATGTGAGGCTGAGATTATCTTGAGGTTCAAGCCCACCCAGGCAGAACAATATCTGCACATTAGCCACGTCTTTCAGTCCAACCTAAACTCTGACCATCCAGCAACAATTATTAATGAAAACAAAGAAGAACTACGACCCTCGAGAGGTGTTCTTTTTAAATAAGAAGATAAAAATGTGTAATTTTATAGTGAGGTGAGTGTTTTTAGGTTTTTCTAAATGTATTAATATCTTTTTTATTAATACGTTTTTAAATACATATTTTTGTTCTTTTGCAGGTCTTGTGAGACCCTCAACCACCTGATTCCACTTTGGTATGGACCACCCACTTTACTCAGGTCGATCAAGATTCATCCTGCATATTTTTTTTTTCATTGAATATCCTGTTTTACTGATAAATACTGAAGTAAAATTCATTGCAAATGCCGTTTCAAAATGAAGAATTGGCCAATTTGCTGGTTCAGATTTCTGTTGGTTTGGTGATCTAGCAGGTGAACCAGCAAACCCATTTTGCTAAACAGCAAACTCATTCTAGCGAAACTGTTTGACCACGATAGTGATGCTGGTTTAGATAGTTAGCAGCCTGGTGAGGAAATGCCACCACTATACCAGCATCCAAACCCACAACATATAAAAGTTTTTCTTAAGATTCATTTTTTTAACTCTATATTTTTAAGTTTGGGGTCAGTAAGATTTATTTATTTTTTATGTTAAAGCTGCATTTATTTGAATACAGTGTGTATATATCTGTATATGTGTGTGTGTGCGCGCTGATTTGGTGCTCCAGAAACATTTCTTATCAATGTTGAAAACATTTCTTTAATATTCTGTGCAGAACTTTTTTTCAGAATTCTTTGAATAGAAAGTTCAAAAGAACATTATTTATTCAAAGAAGTCTTCTGTAACATTATAACTGTGCTTGCTGTCATCCTTGATCAATTTAATGCATCTACGCTGAATAAAAGGATTAATTTCTTTAAAATAATTTCATTTCTTTTACAAAGATCTTACTGACTCCAGATTTTGAGTGATAGTGTACGGTATATATATTGTTAAATCTACATTAATATTTAGCTTTTTCAATGTAAAAATAGTTTATACAGTATGTTCGTCTTCATAAACATGACATAACATGTAGCAGAGATGGTATTGATTCTGACAGTGGTTGAGGTGCCCTCTTTGAACCAGAGACTGATGTAAGAAGCAGTGAATCTCCTGTGGAGAATCGGACACAGGCCTTCCCTGAGGCTTCTCTTGGATTTCCATGGGAACTCTAGCTGTCAGAACCCTAAATTTGAAGTGCCTCAGTGCCACAGATGAGTTTCTCACATGCTGCTGTCAACAGAAATCCACCCTCACTCTCCACAATATCTCTACCATAGCCCTAACAAACTAGGTCTTCCTCTGATATCGGCTGAACGCCTTGAAAATAAAATTCACTCTTGTCACACAAGGCACTCTTTTTTTTTTTTTAACACCCAAAGCTCTCTGCCAGATGCTTGCAGTCTCTGGTTTCATTATAAAGAGTCTCAACATAAGGAGAGAATCACCTCAATGTACACCTTCAGCCATGGCAATGCCACTGGGAATGACAGCTCTTCCACAATGAGCTTGATAATACTCAAAGAAAGCTATTGTTTTCTAGGCTTCAGACAAGGCGTTCTATTACATGATGCATTGTGTCAGGATGCGTTGAAATGGGGCATACCACTCTAGGGTTTGCTTAGGCACCGTGCCACGTTCTCAGTCTGCATCTTAAAAAGCAGTGCACGCTATCAATGTTATTCATTCATTCTCCCATCCTCTTGAAAAGCTTTTAAGGAGAAGGAAGCCAGTTTGGAAGACAGCCTGCCCGCACAATACTTGGAGGATTCCAGCTCGTCTTTGAAGGAAGGGTTCAGGGGCCGGCGTGGAGGGCTTCCGCTACGATTTTCAACCGCAGCAATGTAAGATTCTCCATTTCCTTTTCAACAGCACCACGTTAACCTTTTAATTAGCTCTGTGATTGGACAGCGGTAGATTCACTTGGATCAATGTAAAGAAGGGGCCCAATTGTGGTTACATAAGCTATTAAAAAGCCTCAGGTAATTAGAAGAGTAGTAGAAAGTATTTTTTCAATACTTGGAGAAGTACAAAAGAACATAATCAATCTGATTTCTAACTGCATTGTCAAAAATGCATACAGTATGTTTACATTTCGATCAGCAGTTGGAGGAACTGGAAAATGCAGTCTCGTGTGAAGATGTCTGTGGCTTTTTCAGTCACTTTGAGTCAGTGAGTACGTCTCCAGGAATGATTGATACCATCACTTAGGGCAAAAGCAAAAAATACAAACTTTGGTAGCGTGAGAACAGCATTCCTGGAGCTGGATAAATCAAACGGAGACATGCGGATGACAGATAGACATTGTGCAGCAGGCAGAAGCTGAATCAGAAGCATGAAACACGCACAAAACTGCTTTGACTCTGTCTTGCGTGGAGCTCTGTCCCCTGGGAAGAGAGAGACGCGACCCTTGGAGAGTGATCTCCCATACACACCAGTGGTGTGTGTCCATGTGGACCACACAGACAACTAAAAAACTTGGTTGGTTCAAGGGCCCCTTGCTAATATGGTAATATTCTTATTTCAGTGTAGATCAATGCCTTTGTAGCATAGGTGTAGATTTGGGGGGAAACAAGTTTAGAGTAATATGTTTTTAACATTTTCTGTTATTAAACACAAAATCCATCCACAAAAAATAGTTAAAAAATTTGGAGTTAGCAAGATTTTTTAAAGTCAGTGAACGAAATCCTTAATGCTCACCAAGGCTGCATTTATTTGACCAAACAAAAATACAGTAAAACAGCAATATTGTGAAATATTATTACAATGTACAGTTTTCTATTTTAATATATATTTTAAAATATAATTTATTTCTGTGATTCAAAGCTGAATTTTCAGCAGCCAATACCCCATTCTCAGTGTCACATTATCCTTCAGAAATCACTTTAATATTCTGATTTGGTGCTCAAGAAACATTTATTATTATTATAGAGTAAATGAAAAAAAAAAACACTTGTGCTGCTTAATATTTTGTTGAAAACAGAGATACTTTTTTCCAGCATTTTTTTGATGAATAGAAAGTCCAAAAAAAACAAAAAAAAACAGCATTTATTTTAAATAGAATTTTTACAAATGTCTTTACTGCCACTTTTGATCAATTTCATGCAAGGGTTTTTCATGCCACCACTGCTTCATAACATGTCACATTTCACCCTCACAAAGAATGATTGCATTACATTATTCAGACAATTAAAATACAACATGGATAGGACATTTCAGTGCACAGGTGTCTACCAGGCCCAGCTGCCAGCCGTTTGTCATTTAGGGTCACAGCATGTTTCCATTTCTGTTTAAATAAAATTAACCCAACATCTATTTAGAGCAGCCTTTATGAACATGCTGGAGGATCCAAGAACCTAGTTGGTAAAGAAAAAGTCTCTGTCAAAAAATTGTCTCATTTATTTCTATTTCTACCTCTCCTTAAGAATTTTAAGAGACACATCTGAGATGAAGTCGATACTTAAATGAAACATAACTGGGAACTCCATTACGTCTCCTGAGCAATGAAAGAGCAGTATTTGAGTGATAAAATGTTCCTCTGGGAAGGTCTAAGATGGAAAATAAGAAGTATGATTGTAGATGGCATGCAGATTAAGACAGAAAAAGAATGAAAGATGCTAATGTTGACCTCAATCCTCAAGACTACTACCGATGCCAGAATGTGCTATATCACTTCAAAGACTTGTGCAGAAGTGCTTTATCCAACAATTATCCCTCTCACTCAATGTCTTTCTTTTGGTGTCATCATTGTTGTTCCAGCGCAGTCTTGGAATGCAATGGTTTTTGTGGATGAACGATTTTACTACTGATCAAAGTCTGCCAGAAACATCTGGGCCAGCGTAGCAAAGCTGCCTCAATGGCAAATGGCTTTTGAGGATATGAAACAATATTTTGACTCTTCACATCATACTGTTTTATTTGACTCTAAAGTACTTAGTTTGAGCATGTAAATGCCTTCGAAATGCTCCTCCTTAACAGAAGATAATGATTATTCCAACCAGAACGAGGTAGGTTACGGCCAGGGGCCTTATAGGTAAGGGCACCTATTCATTCAAATAGCTGAGCTCTTACACTTTCTGTTCACACGTTTTCTTCAGGCTTGTTTAATATTCTTAAGTTGTAGATAAACACTTGGCATAAGGAAGCTTTTCACTTCACTTGAGAAAGTAGCACCTAATTCCGAACAAACAGACATATATGCTCTCCCAGGTTGAGTTTCAAATGTTGACCTTTGACCTCTCGCTCTCGCTAACCTACAAGTAAATGTGTAGCCACACATGGGCTGTTTGAGTCCTGTGAAAGGCTAGTTTTCTGACAGCTTGTGTTTATTATAACAAGTGCTGGCATTCAGCCTAATGAAGGTTTTTATTATCTATAAATAAGGTCAACTGGAGCCAAAGCGCAATGAGTGGAGCGTTTAAGAGAAAGGACAACCAGCAGATGATTGACAAGAGCTGCTGGCACATCTGACTGTTGTTCTAACGTCTTAAAGTGACGGTAAGATGACAATGTTCTTTCACAGTTTACTTGTAGATTATCACAAAGTGTGATTGTGAATAGATTTTTGACAATTTGCTTGATTCATCAACTGTTGTCCATATGTTTGCATGACACATTGTTTGGAAATGTATATCAGCACGAATAGTGCTTTAAACATTAGAAAATTGTCCCAATCAACCAAATACAGAGACACGGAGTTGTGTATATATTTATATGACAAGATTGGGTCCAAAAGTCTGAAAATCTGACTTTTAAAGTCTCATTCAAATGTGAAAATGAACAACGTTTTAGAAATTAGACAATTTTACAACAAATAAATGAAATCAATAAGAAATCTTTGAAATTTTGTACAGATATTATTTAGATATTATTTTGTTATAGATACATAGATATATATAGATATAGATTTTAAAAAATGTAAAACTGAAAAAAGTGAATAAAGATTTTTTTACATCAAAGAAAAATACATGCAGCATGCATACATATAATAATATATGTTTTACTTTGCACTCAAATGTTATATTAAAACACACACACACATATGTATATATTTATTTATTTATTTATATGTATGTGTGTATGTATGTAGAATGAATATAAAACTATATAAATATGTTATACTATTTAATGCTAATAAACAATTCTAGATGTCTCGGACAAAATATTTACATAAAACATAACAATACCTAAAAATTAGGGATTCAGAACATTTCCTACATGTTTTATAATGTCATATTTGGGTATACAAATCTCCAACCTTGTCATGCAAACATATGGGCAACAGATGCACATCACATTAGAGCTTAATATAATGGGTAGCTGTAGCCAAGTCTTTATAGAGGCATTGACTCCAGAGTCTTTTCTAGATAGATGAAATCTGGTCCACAGCATTTTTCATTCTTCAAAGAGACTGTAGCAACACCAGCTTTAGTCCTCTAGTCATGAACACCAGGGAGTAACCATGCTGCCACACTGAAATCCATTATAGTTGAAGAGAGAGATAGTTAGCACATGGGAGAAATGGAAAGGGAGAGTGAGAAGGCAACACAGTGAGCCATAAAGGCTGATTTCAGCCACCTGTGCTCCTGTGCTCAGCTCATTCTTTCTGTGTGACACGCTGTGCGCAGATAATTTCGCTTATGCAAATGTTTTTTGTTCAAAGAAAATTATTGGGCATGCTTCAGAGAAATGAGCTGAAGAACAAAACGAAGGAGAAAAGAATGTAGAGAAGTTTAAATGAGAAAAAGTTGGATAAATTATTAGTCTTTTGCATATTCACCTTTTCCCCATTATGCCGAACCGATGGCCTGGTAATTAAAGTCATGCACTGATGGGATTGGTGCGTTCTGTGCCACCGTGCTCCTTTATTGCACTCTGTCATTCTGGCATGTTTGAGACAGGAAGGGGGTTATGAAAGGAGACTGGAAAAATGAGCATAGGTCTAACGAAATCGAGGGCAGTAAATAACGTAGACCACCAACGCTGGTGGGTTTCTTGATAAATGGGAATTGTTCTACTCTCGGTTCAGGTAGAACCTTTTCTGTGATGACAATTTAGGCATTTCAGGCAATTGTTTTTTTTTTTTTTGATCTTTGGAAAGTTGATATTACAGGATAGAGGGATGTCTGCTTTGTGGTTTGATATTGGTATAAGCTTTATATAGTGGCCCAACCAGTCTACACGAGATTAACCAGCGTTAAAATCTTTTCCATGCAAGTTTTTGTCCAAATTGGCATGGACTGCAATAACTAAGCTGCTTGGTTTCCATTTCTGCATCTTTATTCTGTGTAGCCCCATCCCTACTAAAATATCATTGGTCCAAAATCTCCCTCCATTCTACATAAAATATGTTCAGATTGGTTGTGATTTTTCATCATGCAGAATTTTCACTTTCAGACAAATTATTTACAAATTACTAGCTTGAGTCTTCTCACATCAAACCTGACTTATCCTGACTTATCCACGTAGAACATGTTCCTTGATGAAGATTGTTTGTTGGTCCTAGAGCAACACTATCCATAATCGTAAGCAAAAAAAAAATCTGAAAAGGTGATCACTAAAATTATGTTTCAAGCCCTCAACTCTAAAATCTGATTGATTGGACTGTTATTCTAAGTTAAACATATACTGCATGGTTAAATCGTGTTATTTCAAGCTAGTGTCATTAAAAAAAGGTTACAGTTAAACATATAGGCCATAGCAAGAGATATTAGCCAGAAAGGTCTGTTTAATATGCCTGCAAACCATCAGTGTAAGACACCACGTCTTTAATGTATCACAGCTGTTGGGAATCAGTCCTCACACACGACAGACAGTGACCTTGGTGTCTCATTAGTACGTTCGTTTAGTGTGTGCGATGATTAACAGTCCTGCTGGGGCCCTCCTGTCCATTGTGTCCAGCAGCCAAACTGCCTGAAGGATCTTACAAACACCAGAGACAGTGAGATGAACCATCCCAATGTGACACTAACACACGTGCAAATATTAAAGTAATTTACACAAAAATGACAATTCTGCTATTATTCACTAAACCTTCATGCCATTCCAAACCTGTATGATTTTATTGCTTCTTTGGAACACAAAAAGTCCGATTTTGTAAAGTGAATTTCGGTCTGTTGATCATACAAAGCTATCAAATGACTTCAGAAGACTTGGAATATAGAGTACAAGTCATTTGAACTACTTTTATGATACTTTTATGGTGCTTTTTGTCATTTTGGAGCTTGACAGTCTCAGTTCTTATTCACTTTCATTATATTGAAAAGAGGATGTTATTCACACATCTGTGCTTTTGTGTTCCACAGAATATGAGTTTGGAACAACATGAGGGTGAGTAAAAGATGACAGAAATTTAATATATTGAATATATCTCTTTGATCTTTGATTTGGCCCATCATGCCATATCGCAAAAGACATGTCAAAAACATGCCACTGGAGCATATCTTCATTTCTAATTTATTTTTGTGTTTTAACACTTTTGTTCTGTTTGTGCATTGAAATGTAGAGAATATGAGTGAATTTGATTTTACATATTTTTGTATTTTTTTTCCAAACTTTTCTTAGTTAAAAATTTGGTCACCTCTGCTCGTGCATTGTATTTTCAGAGCAAAGATGTCATGTTAGTGACTTTGGAAAGACGATATTATTCACCACATGACTTGTGCTGGTTTCAATCTGGCACACAGACCTGAAACATCTGCTTGTTTTTGATATTGAAATTCTTAAGCGAAAAAGAAAAAATCTACACAATCGAGTTGAATTTCACATCCCAAATCAATATAAAGTACTTCAGATGCCCGACTGTGGAAGATATACAGTTACGGAGATGAAAACAGATGTCTCCGTCAGCCAGACTGAGATAAGAATTTGTTTCTTGTCTGTTTTTATTGATAGGAAATTCGAAAATTGCCTTATGTTTTTAAAACAGCAATAAATGTCAGAGAGGTTTGGAGTTACGTTTGAGTGCTTTTCAATGTGCTTACCTTCCCTGTAACTTCATTCATGACTAGCAGCATATTTTTTCCTGTCTACTATATGTATATGCATAATATTCTTTCTGTTTCCATTCACGTGTCTGTCACTCTATGTGTCCTAGGCTCAACAACAGGTCATTTCCCAGGACGAGGCACAGGAGGAAGCCGCTTTCCTATAACATAATCAGGATTATTTTAAATCAAATTTCACAGTTTTCTGAAGCAGAGCTGCTAGAAAGCGTGCTCAGTGCTTTGAAAGGCAGCTCTGCTTCAAAAGGGAGGGAGAACGAGAGCGATATTGAAAGAGTAAGAGGGAGAAATTTACTTTTATCTCCGCACAGGAATATGATGCGGTCCACTTTGCAAATTGACTTCGAAGGCCGCAGTTCTGCAGTATTTCTGCAGCCACCCGCCCCTCACTTTGAGAAATATACAGCTGAAGTCCGGTTCTGCAAGGATGCTTCGTGATTTACGACGTGGAGGGATGGGTTCCCATCTGGGACTCCAGCCACTGCCGGACAGGAGATTTACGGGTACAATGACACCACTGATTACTTTTGGACGCCGAGGAGAAATGGACACAGTTTGTTTTTCACCCCTTTCCATCTTTAAGACCTGGACTGAGCATGGGCCTAGATTTGAGTCTCTGTCCCAAAGCAGCGGCTCCGGGGTTCGCTTATGGACACACACAGGCTAACTTGGATGAGCCCAAGTCGATAAATAACATATGCAGACTGATGGGAAACCCATACTGTATCTCCATCGACGAGAAATGCAGAGACATTGTCATGACCCCAGAAACCACACTTGCTCTAGGAGCCGTTCGACTCCATCCCTCTCGTTTTGACAAATTTGTGAGTCTTCCTGTGTGTTCTGAGGAGGCCAAACCGTGGACATCCAGAGTTCAGCCAAACCCAATACAGTCTGAAAACAAATGCTAGGGTTCGACTGACCTCACGCTGGACTAAATGGCTTGACAGCTTTGTAAATATGGCTTCTGTCAAATGAATTCCCTTCTTTTTCATTTACCAACAACAAGAGCCCCAAATCCATTAAGAAAGAAAAACGCAAAATGAAAGACAACGCTGCCTAACACTCTAACTCAGTCAATAAATCAGACAGAAACAATAAGTGGAAACCATAAATGCGGACTGGATTGAAGTCATTTTTCTTCACGTGGAAATTCTCAAGACATTTTCAATTTCATGCACGGCACAGAAACCATACTAAAGACATTTGTGTAATATAAGCAGGGAGGAACTCTTTTGATGATCGCGACAGGTCTGCGTTCCAGCCAGCCCTATGCAAACAATGTGCCTGCCTGTCTGTCTGCTTGCCATGCGTCCTCAAAGGGACATGAAGTGTCTCATATACATTTGACACAAAGAACGGGTTATGTGACATAAACCAGATGGACTCTTCAGTAGGACCGACATTGTGGTTTCTCAAAGACCGCAGACTTGCTTGATCGCTCCACCCAGGGCCTGCTTGCTGGCAACTCACTTTCATTCGTCTTCTCACAAGTTTGGGTGAAAAGATTTTGGGAAGCTTTCTAAGATTGATGATCCATGGCCAATTACTGGCTTAGCCCTTGAGTCTCACAAAGAAAGCATGAGCTCGGACGTAAACACATGGGACAAAGACGTAGGGGCTGGGAATACCTGTGGCTCCACAATATGTAAGTGTTTCCCTAAAAATGTGTCTGGAATGTTCATCACTCTTTAATAAAATCAAAGTATTATTCAAAGAATGTATACACAAAATTTAAATATGAACAATATTTTGATTTGAGAGTGAGTGAATGCTTCAATATCTATACCAGTCATGCCAGTTTCACACAATGTTTAAATAAATTAATACCTTTATTCACCAAGGTGATTAAAAGTGACTGTAAAGACGTATAATATTACAAAAGTTTAATATACATGTTGGTATTATGAACTTCATTAAAGAATCCTTGGGGAAAAAATGCATCACAATTTTCACGAAAATATTAAGCAGCACAACTATTAAATGATTTCTGAAGGATCATGTGACACTGAACACTGGAGTAATGGCTGCTGAAAATTCAGCTTTGCCATCACGTCATTTATTATAAATTATAATAACATTTCATAATATTCCTGTGTTTTTGATCAAGCAATTGTAGCCTTGGTGAGCATAAGAACTTATGAACAGTGTATGTCCTTTTTTGGATCTTAAAAGTTTTGGGTTCCATTGACATTCAAAAAATGGACAAAAATAAATAAATAAATTACAAATACTTTTTTTTATGTTTTGCACAAAAACAAATAAATAAATATCCATACAAATTTGGATTGACATGAAGGTGAGTAAATGATGGCAAATTTAATTTTTGGATGAACTATCCCTTTAACACTCCCTCTTTTTGTCTATAGATGAGACTTCAAGACTATCTCTTAAAATAATCTCATTCCACAGCCTGATCCTGGTATTTCTGGATGGTGCCATCCCGAGTGAAGAAAGGAGGGGCCGGCGCATCTGACGCCCCGTGGTTGACGAGCACCAGGACGCCAGGCGAAAGCTTGTTAGACAAACTCTGACAACAAGACGCTGCCCTTGAAAATCAATTATAAACACAGGAGCTTCCCTGCATCTGTTTCTGCTCGCAGTTTTGTGGGGCTGTCTGTCTTGGATTTCAGGTTTTATCCTCCCTCTCTTTGGGCAGCTTCCACGGCGGTTCAAACGGCCATCCCTGAAGGATTAGTGTGAGTTTTTAAACCCACAGGGACAGAGTGTGTAAATCATGAATGGGTGAGCAAGAGTGATGACAGGTCATGGCACCAACTGCTTATTGGGATGAGCAGTTTATGGGAGCAGTTGGGGTTTTTCATTGCATCTGTTTTGCCCGGTCTCCTGTTTCCAACAAGTAAACAATCATAAAAAATGACGTTGACTGGTTAAAAAGGGGTGCCGACAAGTTTGCACAGAGAAGTTATGGGTTCCCAATCTTTTAAGGGTCCTCTAATGGCCCTTTAGGGCTTGGCTTACACTACCTGGGGCCCGGGTTACTCTCAATTGTTTTAGCATGCCATTATGTGTTTTTAGCCGATTCTTGAAGATGGCTAATGATTGAGTTGGGCAGGTCTTTCCACCAGGAGGGAACATTTAATTTAAAAGTCTGTGAAAGTGATTTTGTGCTTCTTTGGGATGGCACAATAAAGCGGCGTTCACTTGCAGAATGCAAGCTTTAGAGGGCAAATAAGTCTGAAGTAATGAATTTAGGTAAAGGGGTGCAGAGCCAGTGGTGGTTTTGTAGGCAAACATTAATGCCTTGAATTTTATGCGAG